>NC_060277.1:22316220-22418863 GCF_021613505.1 Equus quagga
TCTGTCTTCTGATAAGTGCAGGCTGCATTTTGAAGACTATCTGAATAGCCCACTGAAAGCCAGCCTTCAATTCACCAACAGAAAGCAGGCGATTTCATTTGTTCTAAGATAAAGAGAATTTCCTTGGGTCACAGTCTGCTAAGATACAGTATTTGTGTGTTTCCATACTTTTTATTCTCTTATATATTACGAGCTGGATAGCACCAAGTGCATTCCAGGGCACAATGACAGTAAAGGGACCTACAGTGGGAGATTCATATCTTTACACTGAGGTATAGGGAGCATATTCCAGGCAAAAAGATCTATCGAGCCAAGATTAATCATTCGCTATATTTCCTTTGGTGCCTGTAATACGCAATAAAAAAACAAATGGCATGCATTTTAAACACTCTCCCCTCCCATCCTCACTGTCTCCTGCTTTTGCATCTACCAATAAAATATTCTTCTCCTATAAGATTTTAGAGTTACTATTGATTTGTTCAAAAAGTAAGATGGAACCTAGATTAGCTGACCTCACCTAACTGAGAAATAAATGTCCCTCTGGGCAACAAATACAGCCAGCATTCTCGTAAGCTGTTCAGAGAAAATAATTCACCTTTGCTGTTTAACTCAAATTTTTATTTTAAGGTGTCTCCTTTGGAAAGAATCTAAACCCTCTTATTTGACCCTTTAAGCATAGGAAAAGACAAAGAAAACAAAACAAAAGAAACGTAAATAGGAAACAAGAATTTTCATCAGTTTTTACCTTTCTAAAATAATGTATGAACAGTCTTCAAACAACAAAGGCAAAAATGTTATTGTCCTTTTTCTAACCTATACCAGACGTGGCTAACATAAAACAGGCCAAAATTGTAAATATAATATTTGCATCAAAATGCCAAAGAATTCAGCGTCGCAAGTGCTAGATATGAGGAAAAATATATCTATATTTAGTTTATTTCAAGAGTTAATTTTGTAGACTTTACTTGAAGAGTGAATGTTTAATCCCTTCATACTTTTTTTAAAGCATATCTTGGTTTCCCTATAACTTTCTCAGTAATATTTATAGCGTTCAACACCTCTTCATCCGTTTGTCTCTCTTCCTTCAGAATTCGAGAATGCTCTGCCACACCAATAGCGTGTCATTCCTTACTCCCAGCCGTCTCTAAAATAACTCCAGGTGACCTTCAAGCTATTATCCACATAAAATACAAGCTCTTATCCTGGTATAATTTATGGGACACTGGTGTTTGTTTACTCATCTTGTCTGGCCAACAGCATAGATCATAGTAAACCACAGACACACAATTTCATTTATGCCAGGAAGATGAAATGCTTCCTCCTGGAGCCGCCATAGGACAAGGTGGCAATTACATAACTTTCCTCTGGTCATGTGTAGGAGGAAGAGGGAGTCAGCGAACGACTCAGCTTTGCTAATATTTAGACAACTCATCTAGTCCTTCTGAGCCTCAGCAGTCCCTCCAATTCTAAAATTCTCCATCCTACTCATGAAGGTTGGGTGAAAATGACCCAGAGTCAAAATGGCGCAATATTGACAAGCAGTCATGCTACAGAAAGCAAATAGTAATTGCAATACATATATATGTGTGTATGTGTATATATATACACACACATATATATAAATGAGCAAAAATTCACATCATACTATAACAAACCTCTATTTTATACCTAGTCTGCAGAATAGTCTGAAAGACTCACTTGAACAACTATTGATATACTCTCATTTGGGCTTAGAGCTTTGGTCAGATCCTCAGCTAAAATACAATTAATACCTCCAGCACATTCTACATATGACAGGGCATACCTCAGAACATTGTCTCCAGGTTACATATTTTATATAAAAAGCTGATCAAAGACCCCAGATTTGTGTGCCTTAGATATTAACGTTCTAGAATTATGTGGAAACCAGATGCAGCTGAAGTCAGGGCAGGCTTTGTATTCATCCCATTCCCATTCTGAAGACACCAAATGGGAAGCAGAGCAGTTTCCTCAGATTTTACTCCTCCCTGGAGTACATGATGACCTCCGATGCTGACACCAGTATTCACAGTGTGAACATCAGTGTGCTGTCTTTGACTGAGATTCTCTTTCCATTTTAGGAGCAGCCTGGTCCTTTGTCCTCAATTGCATGTGATTTGAGTGGCATCACTATAAAATTCCCAGACATCTCTGCCTGCTGCCTTCAATCACTGTGTCCTTCCTTTCAGAGATCAATAGCAAGATGCTCTATTATGGGGAGGAGCAGGAACTTAGCTCTGAGGAGATCTCTGAGAAGCTGGTGTTGGCCCAGAAGATGCTTGAGGAGATTAGACGCCGTCAACCATTCTTCACTCAACGGGAGCTAGTGGATGAGGAGGCAGACGAAGCCCATGAACGTAGGTGTATTCAACTCCTAGCACCCAGCACACGTCTGCTTTCTTTGTGGGTCCAGGAGAAGACATCCAGCCACAGGGAAACATTTACCCAAGGCAACCAATTCCCAATATTCAGACCTATTTTAGAACTTAGACGTGACCTCAGGGAGTCATTCAGGACAACTTGACTTACAGGACGGAGATTTTTAGATCCAAGCCCAACTGTGAGCCCTTGAGAAACAACTGAGATTCCACAAGGAATCTACAGAATTTTGACCCCTGAGAAGAAGAAATAGAGGCTTAGCAGCTGGTGAAAACGTATAAAACAGGGAATGTAAGGCTAAGGTGAACCAATTCCCAGAACCACAGTAAGAAGAATTATGTTGAGAAGGCTGTAAAGCCGCAAGCCCAGCAACATTCACGTTCTGAGATCCATGAGTGACTTTTAATCTCCAATGGAAATTTAGCATTTTCTTTAATGATGTATGAAAACATCAAACCACAACAGTATTAGCAAACCTCTGACTTGGTTCCTGTATAAGTTATCAATTACTATCTAACAATCCACCCCAAACATATTCATTTGCAACCATAACTATCTGCTCATGATTTCATTGGTTGACAATTTGGGCTGAACTCAACCTTAACAGCTCATCCCTGCTCCATGTGGCATGGGCTGAGCTCACTCACATGTCTGGGACCTTTACTGGGATGGCTGGGTCTCTCCCTCCATGTAGGGTCTTACCTTCAAGGAAGCTAGCCCAGGCTTATTCATATGGCAGTAGCCTTCCATGGGGGAAGAGTGGAAAGGACAAAGTCTCTTGAGGCCCAGGCTTGGAACTCCACAGCATCCTATCCAGTCCAGTGGTTAAGACCAGCCCAGATTCAAGGAGTGAAGAAATAGACACACTCTTGACGAGAAGAGTTGCAGAGAATTTGTGTCCATTTTAATCATCACAATCAACAAAAGGGGTCACAGATTTGCAATCCTATTTTAGCTATTGCTGTTATCTCACAACATTAAGCTCATCAATAATTCAAAATTATAGTAGTCATTAATCCCACTTCTAGACCTTGTTATTTAATGCATTAATAAAAAAGCACATATATTGTTATATTACCAATTTGTTTTTTAATATATGAGTCTCCTTTTTAATTCTATGTATTTTATTTTATGCATTTCAAAATACATTGTAAGAAGGGGTCTGAAGGCTTCAGTAGATTACCAAGGGGCCCACAGCACAAAAAGGGTTAGGAACACCTGTATTAGATCATTTTCCTACAATTGTCACTATTGACCTCGATGGGAAAACTAACCAAACCCTTCTTTTAGCTGACTGTACTCCAGGGCTTTCCAAACCCTATAAAATAGTATTTATTTTTCCTTCAAATATAAAAGATGAGGCTATTTTTGGCGAACAACAGCTTCACTCTGTATTGCTAAAGAAGGCATAGCTTGACAAGTTTGCATCACTGTTAAATGCTGGATGGAACAGGAGGAGACAGGGGAAGCCCATCCTGAGTTTCTGTGTCCGTTTCTTCCCAGTGCTGAGCCAGGCTGAGAGTTGGCAGCGGCTGTACAATGATACTCGCTCTCTGTTTCCTGTCGTCCTGGAGCAGCTGGACGACTACAATGCTAAGTTGTCAGACCTCCGGGAGTCACTGGACCAGGCCCTTGACCGTGTCAGGGATGCCGAAGATATGAACAGAGCCACAGCAGCCAGGCAGCGGGACCACGAGGTAGAGTGGACACAAACTATAAATGCATTTCAGGCATAGACAGCATGAAGTTATACCAAGAGGGGACAGTTGGTATATAATTTTTAAAATATTGGTACATTTAAATATTCATATTTTTTAAATGCTTGTACATTTTTTGCCACTGTAATTTGCTAATTTAGGTGTGTGCAGGTCAAATCAAGTTGAAACCGTTATAATTGTTTAGCTCTTGCATTGATAAGAACACAATGATTCTTGGCCCTTGTGTTGGTGGGTTTGGATGTGTTCTGAGTAAGCAATGCGCTATTCCTATGCATAACTTAGGCTGAGAACACAAGAACTCCAAAGCAGCCCAGAACCATGTTTCTATAAGGCTACGTGTAATTGTTGGCAAGGCGCGATAAGCAAATCTCACAGCCCGGCTGGTCAGCAGCTGCAGAGATAGGGAGTCTAATTCAAGCCAAGGTCATACAATTACAAGGAGGTGAGAAAAATTCCCAGACGGGAGCATAGCTTGCAGAGTCAGTCATCCTCATGGGGCCAGGATCTGCGCGTGCCCACACCTAGAGGGCTGAGAACTCGTATGGTCATGTTTCTGTTCTGAGCAACACGTGCCCTCACAATCACCACCACTGAGAGGGGTCATCTTCTGATAGAAAGACATGTGCATCTTTGGACACATTTATAAAGATTAGAGTGAAAAAGCAATGTCAAATATGGGAAACAACTATGAGCAGATTCATTCATTGTTATGTTTATTTTTATTGTTGGCAAAACCAACTTAAATTCGACTCTCTGCCCTGATTTTCAGTCATCGCGACCTCTCAGTAAGTCATTGGAAAATTTCCTAAATAAAAGTGAATTACACTTATCATCACCATTTTCTAGTAGGAGCAATCACTTAGCCAATGTTTTTTAGAATAATAATGGTCAGAGTAGCATTCTTTGTTAAACAAATGCATGATTATCTTACACAACAAAATTATAAGTATAACGCGAAATAATAATTTCTTCAAGCAGATTTCAAGAGAGTTACTGGGGCTCATCCTTTTTCTTGAATTTTCCCTCTTTTCCCACTCCCATGTCTAGTCAACCACAGAATCATGCTGATTTTACCATCAGAATATTTTTAGCTCTCTTCCCTCTTTTCCATTCCTCTTTAACTTCTCTAGTTTGGGTCTTCATCATTTCTCAACCAAAATAGCCTCCTCCTCTCTCTAACTCCATTCTTACTCCCTTCCAATCCATCCTCCCCATCCTGCCAGAGGGGCCACCTAAATCACACTTCTGACAGTCACCTCTTGCTCTTATTAAGATCCTTCATTTTCTCCTTACAACCTATAGCAGTGGCTTTGACACTACAGCTTGTGAACAATTTAGTGAATCATAAAATAATTTTTGAGGGTTGTAACCAGCATTTTTTAAAAAGAAAAAAGAAAGGAAATAGAATAGAAAATGTCAAACTGCATTGTCACCTATAGTAAGGTATGATTTCATCACATTTATACTTTAGTTATGTATATGTACTGGGTTGCAACAGAAAATGCATTTTCTATTGTGAGTCATGGTTACAAACATTTGAAAGACTCTGTCCTATAGGATAGTCGGTGGTCTTTCTCGTGGCTCATGGGATCCTCTCTGATTGGCTAGCCGCCCTGGCCTCATCACTTGCCGGTTCCCCTCAGTTCAGGCAATATCACACTACCGGTAATCCCATCTGCCTGGAATGCAGACTTCTTTTTCTTTTCTCCTTTGCCCGAATAACCTCGCTCAGCCTTTAAGTTTTGACTCCTGCATCACCTCTGCCCGGAGGCCGACCCGTCATCCCCAAGTTAATAGGTACTCCTCTCCAGCAATCCATAATATGCCTTGTATACATCTCTGTGTCTGTACTGTGATCATCTGTTAATGGATCTGTCTCCCCAACTAAACTTAGGGGTTTTAATTTCACATTTCACTGTTAGACCTACAGCACAGCTTAGAAAAGAATGCTAAAATTCCAATCTTGATACAAAACCAAAAATAACCACATAGTTTAATCATTCTGATGTGTGCAAACAGTAGCCACACAATTAATAATTACATTACTTATTTTACTGTCCTGTTCTCAACCCCAAAGAGTAACAGAATGATATAAATCTCTATCAGGTGAGTATGAGAGTCTATATTTTTAAAGTGTGTAGGTAAAACAGTCTTTAAGAAGCGCTGTCACTGTTTAGGGATTCTCTTAAACCAGAGCTCTGCCTTCCCGGGACTGTTTCTATGATCTGTTTTAAGGATTAGGAGACTTTTTTTTAATTTTTTTGAATAGTGAAATGGACACTGAAGCATGCTGAATAGTACTATGTCATTTTCTTAATTATTAGTTTCCAAAACATTTTTTTGTTCAAAGTGACCATCTTTCTATGGGAATATCTTTGTTTCACAGCTAATTTTATGCACTTTCATCTAATGCAATATATGATAAGGGAGGGAAACTCTTTAACTTGAATCGTATCATTTTCCAACTACTGCAAATGAATGTACCACGCAGAGCTGTTAGCACACAGTTTTCAAGTTTGGCTGTGACTTCAGGGTATGGGCTGTTTTCCCTTAAGGCGACCAGATACAAGAGCTTCCAGAAGGGGTCATATCTCAGACTCTGTACAAGGAAAAGTGCCCTGAGAGAGCTAAATAATACCAACCATTCTGCCCCTCCCTTCCTTTCACACTTTAACACACATGCTTTAAAATATTGCTTTCATGTAGAGGTGTACAGCTACCTCTCCTTGGGGAGATAAGAATAATTAACCCCCTATAGTCACTGTATTGAGCTGGATGGATTTTGAGGGGAACTTGATTTTTTTAATGTTCTTGCATTAGGAAGAAGTTCAAATGGGATTCTTTTCTGTCCTTAGACCCATGTGTTCCCCTGCAGCTGTGTATTGGGAGAAGATGCATTCCATCTTCCTTTCCACCAAATTAGGAAAGACTGCAGGAAGTAAGAAAAACATTAAGACGAACTTAGAAGGTTTTAAAGTGTGTCCTTCTGTCTCCAGACTTCTACAATTATTTCTATACCTTAATTACACTGTAATTTATGCATTTCAACTTCAATTTAAGTTACCATTTCTAAATTAACTTCAACTTATTTTTTACTCAGGTTGTAAAATGAGTCCTTTACTTTTCCCTCTTGAAGTTTCATTCTGTGTGGCTTTCAAATTCTGAACTCGCTTGAAGCTCCATAATATTTCTTCAGAATCACAGCATGCCTGCTTCTAGAACCCAAAAGTGAAGGTAGAAATTAAAGCATTCACCAAAAAATATATTAGCAGTTGGGCAACTTTCCTCCTCAAAAAGTCTGAGCATCTAATATAAAGAGCTCAGAGCGCTAGGAAGCAGGATCACAATTTTGTGCTGTGATAATAGGGCCATATACAAATTTTTAAAGGACGTTAAGATTGGTTTGTGTATGCTTTATTCCTGTCCAAATGAGCTATTTGTGCTTTGTGCTAAAGTTAGCACGTGATAAATGCTTTCTGGAATTAATTCATTTTCCAGTTACTGCAAATTTAGATCCTATGTTTAATCCTGTATCCACAGTCCCACTTTACATTTATGGACAAAAGAGCCAAAGGCCTTCTCTGAAGTGTTCATGCTCTTTGAGATGATGATGTTGTAAGTAATAAGCATAACTAAGTGCTTCAGAGCTCCCAAGGTGCTTCCCTTTGTTATCTCCATGTCATAATTGAGAAAACTGAGCATTGGATGTAGAATTCCCCCGAAGTCACACAGCAATTAGGTGGAAGGGCTGGGATATGACCTCAGATTTACCTGAGTGCAAAGACAGCAAGTTGACCTTTACTGCTCTCCCTGACGCTTTCTCTCATGGGACCATCTCTTCCTCTCTCCCTTCTCTTCCTTCCTGCAGAAACAGCACGAGAGAGTGAGGGAACAGATGGAAGGAGTGAACGCTTCTCTGAGGACGTCTTTGGATTCTCTGACAACACCTCGTCTGACCCTCTCAGAATTTGATGATATAATAAAGGTAAGCGCACATGAGACTTGTTTAGGTGTGTGTTTATAATAGATTAGAACAGTGGCTCATTGTCACGGAAGAATAATGGAATCCAGTTCAAATCTATCAAGTTAGCTGGCATTATGAAAATAAGATCAGGAGACTGAATTTTTCAGTTTCTTTCATTGTACAGTGATCTAAATTTAAATGGCTTTAAAAAAATTGAAAATTTAATCCTTCAGTCGCATTAGCCATATTTCAAGTGCTCGATAGCGCCACGTGTGGCTAGTGGCCACTCTGTTGGACAGCTCAGATATCATTGTAGAAAGTTCTATGAAAGTGCAGATCTAGATCCATCCCACTCACTTTTTACTCCTAGGTTGGGTGTTTAATAAAACTGGCATTCAAAATCAATAAGTCATATTTTTAAAGTAGAAATTTTCTGATTTCTTAGCTCATTTTTATTACCTTTGAAAGGGTATCATTTTAAACTCATCTGATCAGCATCTCATTCTTTGACTACTTCAGCACCCAAGCTCCTGTCTTCCCCTCCATCCCTACTCCCATCACTATCCTTGGTGACATCAAAATCCAGAAGGATGAGCCCACTAACTCTCAGACCTCCGCCTCCTTTAACTTCTCCTGTCCAACAACTTTTGCCTTCAGTCCACCTTTGTTATCCCTCCTACGGCCATACCTAGCCCTCGTCATCAACAACTGTATCTCCTCCCAAATCCCTGAGCACCGTCTCTTAGCTCATTTACTCTGGAATGCCCACTCCAGCAATTCTCTGGCCACGTGGAGACCTGCTCCACCTCATTTATCCTGCTCTTCTCATATCCTCTCTTCTCTTTAAACAGCTAAAATGATCAATATAACCATTCTTTGCAAACACCCTTACCTTCCATACCCACCTCTTCCCATACCGTACTCACCTGAGAATTCTAACCGCCTATCCCGGTAAACCCAAGTATCTCCAGCATCGTGGCCATGACAGAGAAGCCAACAAGACAGGTGGCAAACCCACCTCCCCTTCTATCAGTCTAGCTGGTGAATTTGCTTCATGCTTCACTGAAAAATTAGGAACATCTTCCTCCCAAATTCTACCAGCCCACCTGCATCTCTATCCACATTTCTACCTTCCTTCCTGTTACAGTAAATGAGGGGTCCCTTCTCCTGTCACCTCTACCTATGCTCTGAATGCCATCCTTCCTCGGCTCAAAAACAGGATTACAGGGTTTCATTCCCAAAACTGTGCCCTCTGTCTTCTGGTTCATCCAATTCCTACTCTTTACTAGATCATTACTGCCAACATACAAACATGTTCTAGCAGCTCCTGTCTTTTAAAAATTGAAATGAAAAGAGAAAAAGCCTTTGCTTACCTGCCCTCTAATCTCTGCCGCATGCCTCTGCTTAGCTTCACAGCAAAACATCTCAAGAGTCATGTACAGTTGCTGGTTCTGCTTCCAAGCCCCACCCTGTCTGCTGTACACAACCCACTCTGAATGGGATCCCATGCCATTCTACCAAGGCTGTTCTTGTCCAGGTCACCAGCAACTTCAACATAACCTAACTGTGGTCGCTTCTCTCGCCTCAGCTTTCTCAGCCTTGCCACTAACTAACCTTCCCTCCTTATTTAAACATTCAGAGCTTCCATCCTGGCTCCTTCAATATCCCTCTCATCTGCTTCTCCTCCCACCTCACTGGCCGTTTCTTCCCAGCCTTCTTTGCTAGCTTCGCCTCTGCACACTCTCTATGTGGTAAATATTTTAGGCTCTGCAGGCCACATACAACTGCTCTCCCTTATTCTTCTTTGTCTTTTGTTTGTTTTTATTTTTTTACAACTCTTTAAAAATGTAAAAAATATTCTTAGCTGGGAGCTATATAATCACAGGCCTCGGGCCACACTTGGCGCTGGGTCGGTAGATTGCTGCTCTGGACAGTGAATGGCTCAGTGCTCAGTCCTGGGCCCTCTTTTCTACTTATATTCTGGTCCTGGTTGATCTCATTGAATCCCATGACTTTCAAGGCCATAGGCATGATTCCACAATGTACACCTCCAGCTCTGATACCTTCCCCAAGTTCCAAACTTATACGCAAATGTTTATGTGATATTTTCGAGTAAGAACTCAGTGTGGTATGTAGCACAATCACAACTTCATCTACCACTTAGATGTGTAACAGTCACATCCAATTTAGCATATTTTGAATAAAACCCCTTTCCCTAGTCCCCCCATCTCAGTAAATGGCGCAATCCGATCGCTCAAATCAAAGCTCTGGAGTCATTCTTGATGTCTCCTTTCTCCTTACTCCCATTTCAGCAAGACCTGCTGGCCCTCCCTCCAAAAGGAATCCTAATTTCTCACTACTGCCCTCATCTCTGCTGCTACTCCTTATCCAGGCTGCCTCATCCCCAGCGTAGATGCCGTAAGAGGCTCCTACTGATCCATTTGTGTTCACTCTTGCCTCTCAAGACCCATTCTCTATGCAATAGCCAAACAATCTCCTAAAAACATAATCAGATCACATTATTTCTCCCACATAAAACTTCCAGTGACATTTAAAGTAAGACAGAAGCTCATTTTACTCTGGGCCCTGAGGCCCCAAGTGACCCTACTCCAGTCCACTCCTCTGACCTCATTCTCCACCCTCTCCCTCACTCATTACCCACCAGCCCACTCCTCTCTGTTACACTCCAACTCCTCCTGGTTTTCAAACACACCATACTTTTGCTTGCATCAGGACCTTTGCACATGCTGTCCTCAGATCTTCAAATGGTTAGTGTCCTTGTGAACATTCAACCCAAGTGGGGCTCTTACCCTCAATCACTCTCCAACCCATCCTACCTATTGTATTTTATTCAAAATAGATTTTACTCCCAGAAATTAGCTTGTTCACTTATTTGATCGCTTTTTTAATGTCTGTATCTTCCCACTAAATTCCTTGAGAGGAGAGACTGTGTCCATCACTATGTATTCTCTCTCCTAAAAGAGTGCCTGCCACGTACTGGGCACACAATGAATATTTGTTTAATGAATTAATGAGCAAAGGTGGAATGTCCGTGGCATTTTTTCCGCTTATACAATTAAATACAATTTTTTTTAAAGTGTTGTTCCCCAGATGACCAAACAGCTAGAGGCTCAAGACTGTCTCCATAAAAGTAAACCCTCTGTACTAGGAGGTGTGCTACATTCTGGGAATACAAAAATAAATTAAACACAGTTCCTGCTCTCTAAGATCATTAATCTGGTGGGTGGAATAGTCGTGTAAAATGATTATAGAGTAGCGTAGTATATAAATAATAGAAATACGTGGTAACACTGAACTCACCCTGGACAGGTTAGGGATGGATGCCTTCCTTAATGAAGTGGTATTTGAGCTGAATTTGGAAGGATGAGTAGAAGCTTTCCAGATGATCAGAAAGAAAAGAAAGAAAAGTTATTCCAGAAGGAGACAATAGAGTGTGAAAAGGCACAGGGACCAGAACAAATTATGGAGCATTAAAACATCAGTTAGTCAGGGTTGGACCATGGGATGCAGTGGGATGTGATGAGAAGTGATGGGATTGGTGAGAGAGGAGGGGTTAGTTGATGGAGCCAGCTAGGTAATTGGATTTGTTCCTACAAAGCAGTTGGCTGATTTTGAGAAGGGAAATAACATGATCAGATATGCTTAATAGAAAGATCACCATTCCTGCAGGATGATGGAGAATGGACTGGAAGACTAAAGGACTGGGCTCAGAGAGATGAGTTGGATCATTCAGAGGGGAAAGGGCTGAGTCAAGCCCTGAGGAACACCAGCTTTCAAGGTCCCTTTCCTGGCCAGTGAAATAGCAGACAGGGGAGAGCAGCATCACAGAAGCTGGCAAAAGAGAGGGTTAAGGCAAAGACAGTGCCCAACACTGTCACAAACCAGAGATAGATCTAGTAAATAAGGAAAGAAAAGTGTCAAATGGATCTGGCAATATGGCATCAGACATTGGGGACCTTGGCAAGGACCATTTCTGTGGAGTGCAGTGCATCAACACAAGACAAGTTGGAAGGGAGGCTAGAGTCACAGAATAGGTTTTGTTTGTTTGTTTGCTTGTTCATAAGAGGAACTCGGGCATGTTTACATCTAAAAAGAGCCAGTAGCTAGGAAGCAAGAACGGAAAACAGGGCCACTGAGAAAATAGGGGAGCATGCCTTATACAGAAAAAGAACACTTTCCTCTGAAAATATGCGGAAGATGCGTGTATAGATGTAGCTATAAATTAGTGTATGTATAAGGGTTCGGGGGTTGGGCCAGAGGATGGTAGCAAAAAGTTGGGGAACCTCCTGTTTTTTGGTGTTGGAGTCTCTGAGGGGGCTACCAATAATTAGCACCCCTTTTCAGCACCCAAGTTCTAAACAAGTTGAAAAATAAATTAAATAGCTTATGTGAAGATCAAGAATATCACCTTTATTTCTGATGCAGCTAAACTGAGGATGGGGCTTTACATCTCTGAGTCCAGGGAGGTTGCTGATACTCAATCCCAGCTTTAGGCCGATCTGCCCACCCAGGCAGGCAACACTGCAGGGTTCGTGTGGGGGTTCCGCCCAGGACAGCTTTCGTTCTGGAGGAACACCAGAAACTCAGGGGCTCTGCTGGCAGCTTGCTCCCAAGAGGCAGAAGGGTGGAGATTAGCAGAGCCTGTACAGTTTTTCCCCAAAAATTTACCCGTGAAATAACCCACTTCCCCTTTCAAGGGCAGAGTGAGGAAAGGGCAGAGAAGTCTGGAGTTTCATTATTGAGTTCCCTTCATAAGGAGGGAACATCAGCGGTGCAGAAAAAGTGGTCCCCCCCAACAAGTTAGTTTATGTCTTCTAAATAAAGAATGGTGACCTGTTTAGAATTAGATGGGGAGGGGAAAGGAATTATTATTGGCTTGTGAATGGTGACAATGTTTGGAATCACTATTTGAGTGACTGGGAGAGCAAATTTCCTTTCAGCACTGAGGGCCCAGCCAAGGGTGGAAGTCATAGGTTTGCAGCAGCATCGATCTGCCCGGTTGTGTGATCTTTAGCAAAGACCGTAGGTCTGTGGTTGGACTGAAAACCAAGAGAGGTCGTGTCACAGGTGAGTTTCGGAGAGAGAGTAGTCAACCACATGAAATGCAGCTGAGAAGTCAGATAAGATGAGAATTGAACGATGCCCATTAGGTCTCGTAACTTAGATATCATGAGGTGAACTTCTGTTTTGGTGGGATAGTGAGGTAAAAAGCAAACTGGAACAGGTTAAAACGGTGAATTAAAAAGTGCTGAAATAGAGACAGATGCATAAACATCTTTTTTTTGGAGATATTTTGCTATGAAGGGAATAGAAAAATAGAGTAAGTAGGGAGATGTGGATAATAGAGTGTTTTTATTTAATTTAGTTTAGTTTTATTTTCTTTTCAGATGGGAGATGGCAGAGCATTTCTGAAAGCTAGGAAAGCAATCAGTAGAGAAGGAGCTGAAGATGTGAGAGAAATAGAGAAATATCAACTTATAGTATTTTAGACTCAAATAGACTTGGCCGGAAATTTACTAAACTTCATAATAAGGAAGAATAGAGATTATCTTCTGGTGCTCCCTGGGAAAAATATTTTGAATGCCTCTAAATTCAATTCATTTTTTTAAATATTTTCTTAGAATGCATCAGGGATTTATGCCGAAATAGATGGAGCCAAAAATGAACTACAAGGAAAACTATCCAACTTAAGTAACCTCAGTCATGATTTAGTCCAGGAAGCTGTTGACCATGCACGGAACCTTCAACAGGAGGCTGATGAGCTGAGCAGGTAACATCCTGGTTTTAGAAATGCAAAGATCTGCATAGGGTGACTAAGTTATTTTTATTTAATTTTGCGAGACAGAGTCACTGGGATAAAATGTTACAGGTTGGTTAGAGGGTAGGGTTTTCTCATTTGTTTATTTGTTGGTTGGTTGGTCAGAGCCAATCATTGTTTATTGCTTCGGGGAGATAGTTTTTTTGATTTCTTTCAGATTGGAAAACTGTGTTGGGGGTGAGGGAGTTCTGTTCCACAATTAGGAATAGGATGACCCAATGCATTCTGCTCAGGGCCACAACTGCTGCACAAAGTATTGTCAAGCAAATCAGACCCTGTTACAAGGTCTAAATCTATCATCATTAACTATTTATTTCATAGACGGCATTAGCTTTCCACGCTCAAGCGTCCTAAGTAAAGCTGCTTGGAAGCTGGCAATGCAAGTGACTTCCAGTAAATCCTCTATCTAGACACTCCACGGTGCCCCGCAGGAACTATTTGATTTCAACACTTGTTAAGAGAAATTCAATTGACAATTTTCCTCGCAGCATCTAGAAGAGAGTCACATACCCTTGGGAGCTCAATTAATGTTAATTGAAATGTACTGAAAGATTGGAATTGAATTCATGACCCTGAAATAATAGGTAAATAATGAGATAATTATAGAGAAAGACTACAAATCTGGCAATTAGAAACGAAGATCAGTAAAGGTCATGAATAAAATAAGAACCAATATTAAGTTCTATTCAAAACTTAAATCACCTTTTTATTCCCAACTGCCAAAAATTTTCAAATATCTTTCCAAATCTCCTGAAAATTGAGAGAAAGAGAGAAATGGATGTCACATAGAATCTTGATGTGTGAGATGGTGTAATATCCAGCTCAGTGTCATGCTCCCAGGAAATGCATTTTGAACAAGCCAATAAAATGGAGCTTGGATAAAATATTGTTTTTGTTAATCTACTGAATTGACAGAATATTGTTTCTGAGATCCATCCTGTGGCTGTCTTCATTGTTCTTTTGTCATTTTAGTAACCATGTCTCATTGATTGGGATCCCAACACCTATCTTTTCTAAATGCCCCCCTGCAGCCAACAGTGTGCTAGCACAGTTCTAAGGAAATTACTCCAGCTTTGCGTGAAACTTGACCAGACCATCAATCACCTTGAGGCCCCTTTTGTGTTTAGGATATTTCTGACTAAATATATTCAGGGAAACATCCACGTTAATAGATGTCTTCCCTTTCAAATGTGAATATTCTTCAACATCCGTCTGGTATAACCAGTGATTTGCATATCTCAAACAGAGATAGATGTAAATCATATTGTTATATTGACGTAGTACCTGTTTTGTGCCCAGTAATAAAAACAAAGTAATAATGGCTTTGTTTCAAGCTCTTTGGTACATCTCCTTACCACTCTAGCCAGAAAAATTAAAAATATTAATACACATTTGTAACATTTTATCCCTTTCTATTAAAACTTCCTCAGATTTAATTTCTGAGCCATTTCTAGGAACAAAGGGATGTAGGGAGGAACAAGTAGCCCGTACTTGCATCAGAATTACCTGGGCAGAGCAGGGCTGCATGATGACTTTTGTGAGCCTTAGGCACTTTTGCTTCAGTGGGCCCCTTCCTCTATAAAAACGTCAAAAATTGGGGCCAGCCCAGTGGCACAGCAGTTAAGTTCACACACTCCGTTTTGGTAGCCCGGAGTTTGCCGGTTCGGATCCCAGGCGCTGGACCTACATACTGCTTATCAAGCCATGCTGTGACAGGCATCCCACATATAAAATAGAGGAAGATGAGTACAGATGTTAGCCCAGGGCCAATCTTCCTCAGCAAAAGGAAAAAGAAAAAAAAAAGAGGAGGATTGGCAGCTGATGTTAGCTCAGAGCTAATCTTCCTCAAAAAAAAATCAAAACTTGTATTTCATGATTGCAACAATATAAAGACTAATGTAATTATTATTAGTATCCTCATTTTTTTCTTCTGATTTAAAAAAGAATAAAATGAAAACACAGAGGAAGTCGCTCTGAGCCTAAGAGAGCATACAGCGACTGAAACTCGATGGAGGAGGTTGAGAAACAATTGACTGAGCACAATGGGTCAGGGCAGTTTGAAGTGATGAGCCAGCATGGGATATGCAATGTCACATATTGGGTCACAGAGAAACTTCTAGAAGTTATACATGAATTAAATGATTCTAGTCAGCAGTGTTTGGAACTGAGAAAAAAAGATGGAGCTGGTGGATTTAAGACTGAATAAAATCAAGACAAAGGATTTAAGATGAGCTGCAGAAGGAGAAAGTAGAGTTTATATCATAGAGAAAGAAGTATATGTCAATAATATGAATTATTGTGTGGCTACACATACAGTTTGAAATTCCAGTTCAGGAAATAGTTTAGGCATAATAATAGACCGTGGTGATTACTGGATGCCAGGCATGATGCCAGGCATTCCACGTATTTTATCCCTGTCGTACTTCACATCAATCCTCAGAGGCCGTTACTGTTGTCAGCCGCTATGTGAGTGCCCACTGCATGATGGGTACTCAATAAATGTTAGGTCAACCTTATAGAGGCTGGAAAGGATTAAAGGCAAGAGAACATGGTGTACAGGGCAGGGGTGCGGTTGGGCTTGAGTGGGGCTGTACCCTTACGGGAGGCAACTGGGCCCCAGCAGTGAGAGAGACCTTAACAACATGTGCCCTGGGCAAGCTATGTGCCCCTTCTCAGAGCCTCAGTTCCTTTTATGAAAAGGGAATAACAATGGCCACGTCATGGGTCTGGTAAAAATTAAGGACATAACATATGGAACGGGGCTGCCCAGCATCTGCACATAGATGCTCAGTGAGTGTTACTCCCCTTCTGAAAGAAAAATAGGATCTGTCATATAAAGTGAAGAAAAGAGAACAATAAGGTTGAATAAATAGAAAGCAGCTAATACTTAGCCCCATGCTGAGGTTCTGCACCCTCTCTGGGAGCATTGGTTTCTTTCATGGAAAGGGCATAGCAATGCTGATTTGGGTAAATACTAGGTGGGGACCATTGTGGGTTGGTTCCTCTGCCTGTCTGCCACCGCATAAACAAACTCTTGCTTGAAGAGGTGCAGAGGGCTGTTTTTAAATCATCATTCTCTTTGCCCGTGGCTCCTGCCAGGCAGGCAGCTGTCATGGAGCCAAAATGGAGTGAAGTCGTGGGGATACCAAAGGCAGAGGAATGCAAAGATGTGCTCCTAGGAAAGGCAGTTTGGGAAAGCCTTGCCAAGCCAGGTGACTGAATAACAAGAAGGAAGTCCCTGTGGTCCCAGGAGTATTAAAATCAAGTTCTGAATGTAGCCCCATTTCCCAAAGAGATAAGAGGGAGAAATAATGACAGGTTTGTTCATTAACAGGAATTTGCACAGTTCGGATACAAATGGGCTGGTACAGAAGGCTTTGGAAGCTTCAAATGTCTATGAAAATATTGCCAATTATGTTAGTGAAGCCAACGAAACAGCAGAATTGGCTTTGAACATCACTGACCGGATTTACGACGTGAGTATTCCCTTACTTTAAAGTTTGTTTATATGTTGCTTTTCCCAGCTTATGACATTTCTGTTTGCAAAATCCTCTCTTGAGCTTCCTACATAATATAAATGGCAGAAAGGGCTGGGGAACTAAGAAAAAATCGTTTTACTTATGTTATGAAGTTTCAGTTGTGCAAGTTCTTCAAGATGTGCCATGCTCCAGTCAGCAAATGCCAGTTCATTTGACAGCTTTCTTAAGCCACAATCCCCGAGTAGAACACATTTGACTAATCCTGATGATAACAAAAATGCTTTACGCATGTATTCATATTTTTTCATCTAAGAAATTATTTATTGAGTGGCTTCTACATGACAAGCACTTTGGCAGGACCTTGGCCAGGCACTATTCTTGGTTCCCTGAATTTTCCTCCAAAAACATTTATCTTGAAAATGCCAAGGACGTTATTGTCTGATGTTCACATCTGACCCTGATTTTGAGCTATGAAAATGCAGCGGTATGAATTTTGCTAGGTGTTTGGCAGATAAACTGTGTCGTTGAAATCCTAAAGCCATGAAATGGCCTTCTGCTGTCATTCTTACTCTCTCCACCCTGTTCCTTCTTAGGCTGTGAGCGGCATTGATACCCAGATCATTTACCATAAAGATGAAAGCGAGAATCTCCTCCATCAAGCAAGAGAACTGCGAGCGAGGGCAGATTCTAGTAAATATCTTCACTTTCCTATCTTCCTTCTGATTTATTGCTGTTCCCTCCTTTCAGGCAGTAGTTCTGCACATAGACAGAGATAGGAAGGTCAAGTATAAAAAAGCAAAGATTACATACTTTGAAATAAATTGTGATTTAAAAATAATTCAATGTAGGGAAACGTACGGTGGATATTCTTGCTAATCAAATTGGCTAATTAATAGAAACTTACCATAAATACCAATTTTCAAAGAGGTCATACCATAAAATACACTTGACACTAAAACTATATTGCACATAATTTAATCTTTCTGGGACAGTTCAGAAGGTCATTTAAAATTTTACCCGCAATGACCTGTGAAGGGATGGTTCATCACTGTGCGAGTTTGGAGGATCTGGTACCAAAAAGCCGTCTGACTATTTGCACTTTCTTGTAGTTTGCATTCTACGAGTTTACTATATTTAGGACAAGCCCAATGACCGTATGGAAAGAAGCACTTCCAAAGGCTAGTGTTTGCGTCTGCTAAAGCAGGCACATCTAGGAGTGGGAGAAGGAGGAAAAAATGAAAGTGAAATCATTTTAGTCCATTTTGAACCTTGTGAATTACTTGTAGAAACAATTGAAGTGACTAAGAATTTCACTAAACATTATTCTTCTCTGTGGTAATGAACTCATTCTTAAGGATATTCCAGCATTGACTAATGAGGTTGGAAATCCATTATCCAGCTAACTTCTAACTACCACCTAAAAACAAAGACCAAGTTTGCAACTGAAAACTTCACTTAATTTTATCAAAGCAATTAATCTCATGTCTAACTGTGTGTTTTCTTTTTTTTTACAAAAAGCCACCATATATAGAAAATAAATGCATTTTTTTCATATGCAGACTATTTAACTATTTAGTTGCCATAAAGCAACTGTAATTTTATGTTTTCTGGTCAAACAAAGGTGATAAAAATGCTATTAAGTTTCTTTATTCTAATTAATTTATTATATAGGCCTAATTTTTAACATATTCTTTGGAAGAGAATTAGAATATTAGCAGTAAAGAATTAGAATATTAATAGTAAAATATTTTAAAATAAATATTGCCATATCTATGCATTGCTTTTCTTTCTTATGATGCGAAGACCAGAATCTGTGGGTCTTCATGATGCAGTGTCTTCAGTACTTTATTCTCCTTGATAATTTGCAATGTCTTTTCTCAATTTTGTCATTTTTGAGTTATTGGACCTCCTGAAAGCAACCTTTCTATTCTGGGGATGATTTCTCTTCAAAGTTCTATATTTTATGTCCAGATAAATCTCTCTGCATTGGTCTCTGAATATTTTGCAGATCTGGTCGCCTGTTTCCTTATCTTGTTTGGTTAAATCCCTTCTTATATTTATTCAAAAAAGGGGCCGTGATGAGGCGTTAGGACTGCGTGGCTCAGAAGTTGCCTCCCTGTAGACAATACACATGATTGTAATTTAAATTCAGATTTTCAAATTCAACCATATTCATCTATTGAGTTACATTATAATTTCAGATTACTGTTGGTTCATTTCCTAATGACTTTTGATGATCAGTAATCTTTATTTCCCAACTTTCCTTTTCTTCATTATCTATATCAAATAGCTAACAATCCATAATAAACTCAGGAAGCTGCTATTTAAAGGAATCTTCTATGAATTTATTTGTAAAATGAAAAAGTGCTTACATAGGACAATAAGTTCCAAATAGGACACACTTTTTATGAAACATTTCTTCTTATAAACATCCAGCCCAAAATAGATTTTCTTTCTCTTATTTCTATCAAGTGTTCCAAATATAGAGTTAAATATATCCTTTCTCAGTATATCAGCCAGTGTTTTTTGTGGTGACAAAACCCAAAAGGAAAATCAGAAAATATTGTTTGTATCACAATATTAAAAAATTGAAACTAAAAGAGGGAGAGAGGGTGCAATACAACTACAAAGTATATTTAAGTCCCTCCTTGAATTCTGGGAAATTCCACACTACCCAGAGGAAATAAGAAAGAAGTGTTTGTACTTTGCTTACATTGTACTTGGTGACAGAATCAACCAAGCACCACGCATTGTATATCCATTTTATACATAAGTATGGAGAAAAAATAATGGAACAAGAGGCCGAGCACACTAAGACCTTACAGTGGAACAGAGAAAGTCCACCATGGGAGAGGATATGCTCACGAGCCCATTGGAGAGAAAGAGAAAAGTATAATGGGAAGTGAAGAAATTATTTTTCTATTTGTCAAGAAGCATACATTTCCTGATGCTTTAGAAGTAAGTACAGCACTAACAGAAACAAAGAATTCTTGGGAAAGTTGATCCTTCAGTTCAGATGGCAAGATATTACATCGTGACTTGTTTGGATTTGCTCCAAGATAACCCTAGTATAAAGACTGTGCTACAAATACATTTTCAAGAATAATTTTTTTTAGAAAAAAGCTATTTACCAGAGGAAGATGGGCACGGATGTTAGCTCAGGGCCAATCTTCCTCAGCAAAAAGAAGAGGATTGGCGGTGGATGTTAGCTCAGGGCTAATCTTCCTCAAAAAACAAATTGGGGGAGAAAAGGATGGTGTGTAAATAAAACAGGTTTAAAAAAAAGGAAAAAAACCTATTTATGAAAACCGATACATGAAGAAATAGAAAATCTGATAGAACTGTACCTACATACATATGTATAATAAATTTAATCAGTAATTAAATCCTTCCCACAAAGAAATCTCAGGGCTCAGATGACTTCATCAGTAAATTCTTCCAAAATTTAAATAAGAAATAACATCACTCGTTTATAAACTCTTCCAGAAGATAGAAAAAGAGGAAATATTCTCTAACTTGTTCTATGAAACCAATGCAACTTAGATACCAAAGCCTGGTAAAGACATTATAAAAAGGGAAAATTATAAGCCAAATTCTTTCGTAAATAGAGATGTGAAAATCCTAATCAAGACATTAACAAATCAAGTTTATCATACATAGAGATGGTAATATGTGATCAAGTTGAATTTATTTCAGGATTTCAAGGATAGTTTAACATTTAAAACATCAATGGTAATTCACCACATTTACAGAATATAAAAGAAAATTCATATGATCATCTCACTACATACAGGAAAATCATTTAACAAAACTCAATACCCTTTCATGTTTAAAAAAAGAATTCAGGAATAGAAGGAACCTTCCATAATCTCATAAAGAATAATAAAATAATATTCAGCAAGCATATTAATACTGAAATATTGAAAGCTTTGCTACTAAGATTGGAAACATGACAAGGATGCCCCACATCACCAATTCAATATGTGAAAACCCAGTTTAATTCTATGTCTAATTAGAAATTAACTTTTTAAAATCACATCATTTACAATAGTCTCAAATAACTAGGAATAAATTTGATGAAAGATGCTAAGATCTTTACACATAAAACAATAATACACTACTGCAAAAAATTAAAGGTGATCTAAATAAATGGAGATAAAAATAAGAACTTCGAGCTAAAGAAAAATAAATAAAAACTATTCATTGGAAGACTCTAGTTTGTTAAAAAGACAATGCTCCCAGATTTATCCTTAGATTCAATATAATACCAAATAAATTACCAGAACAGTATGTACACATTCAAGATGATTCTAGAATTTCTGTGGAAATCTTGAAGAGGAAAAACAAAGTTGGAAGACTTAAGCTACCAGATATCAAGACACAGCTCTACAGAAATTGACAGAGATACAAAAACGTTTAAAAATTACAATACTCTATCTTTTCTTTTGAATAAGATTTTAGAAAGACGCAACTAACACGTGGAGATAGAATTCAGCTTTGGGTAATCATAGAGGCCTCGGGGAATTATGGGTGCTAATAATGTTCTATTTTCTTGACCTGAACACTGGTTATATTTTTGTGTTCAGTTTGTGAAAATTCATCAAGCTGTGCACTTATAATGTGTGCCCTTTTCTAAATGAATGTTGTACATCAATTAAAAGTTTATTAAAACAGTTACTTTTATATAACCAGTCATCCCCATAAATACAGATAGATCTTTTCTTTTCAGCTCTTTATCAATTGTGCTGCTAGCTTTATTAGTCACAGCAGTGCTATACTTTTCAAGCAAAGAAATTAGCCATTATCTCTACACCTTTTATGAGTCACTTTTATGAGCATCCTAAATCACTCCCAAGCAGTGTGACAAGTTTTCTGCAATCCTGTACCTCTTATCTGGCTCTTTCCAGCGTTGGTTTTCTACGTTCACATCATAGTCAGAATACTGCAGATGACTCCATGGTAGAAATCAGAATTTTCCTTGTTGAAATGGAAATTTTTTTCCTAGTGTATTGGCTCCTCTGAGATTTTTGTCTGCTTCTTCTCCACAGGCAACGAAGAGGCAGTGGCGGACACCAGCAGACGTGTGGGTGGAGCGCTAGCAAGGAAGAGTGCCCTTAAAAGCAGGTTAAATGATGCCATTAAGCGACTACAAGCCACGGAGAGAGGTAGCGATCACAGACAGAACTTAAGCCTCATCTGTTTGTTCACTGGTATTAAGATAAACCTTTCAGGAAGGACTAGGTGATCCCTTACCTATCAATATTTTTATAAATAAGTATTGTTTTCGGATGACAAAAAAAACTGTGTTCATCATACACACACAGAAAATCCTAGAAAACATTTATACAAGCTAACCATTAAATTTAAGAGCACTTTCCACCAATCGTGTGTGTGTGTGTGTGTGTGTGTGTGTATGTTTTAATGGAATCACACGCTGCTTATACTATTTGGCAACCCACTTTCTTGTGAACATCCTCATTCATTAACAAACATGCCCTAATTTGGTTATTGGGTTTCTCTAGTCCCATCTTTAAACAACTGCCCTGTTACATGTCACATCATTCTTATAGTACAAGCAAGGAGACCAACAAGCCAAACAGAGAAACAAGAGCACTCCTCTTGCCTAATCTGGGACTCCAGCGGTATCTCGGAAAAATGTAGTTGGAAGCAGAAGCGCCTTCCCGAGCATAGAGAAAGTTAACACAGCTGCCAGCTGTGGCTGTTTTACTACATGGAGCAAACCCAACTACAGTGCTGTAGTACACCAACGCCCTGGCCAGGAAGGTGTCATCCACTGAGATTCGCTGTCATGAGCATCGTCAGAGCTACCACATGCTAGGCATTGGGTGTGTTTTCCATACATTCTCTCATGTGGGAAAGTGTCACCATTGCCTTTAGGCTCATGTGAGCTCTGAGGCTTATCAAGCTTAAGGAACTTGCTCCAAAAGGCGCAGCTCCAAAAAGAAGCAGACCCAGGATCCACAGCTACATGCATCAGAGTTCAAACCATGTGAGGTTGAATTCAATGTTTCTCTACTTTAAGAAATTGAAGCCACAACCTCACCTGAGTGATTTTCACTTTTTTTTTATTACAGAAGGAAGGCATGACCATTATAGAAAAATTAGAAAATATACATAAGGAAAAAGAAAGAACAAGAGAAGAAAATCATTTATAATCTCATGACCTAGGGAAAAAAACATTTTGTTGTAAACATATTATTTTTATTTTAAAAATGTAACTTTTTAGTAAAATAGAATTTCGCTATATACACTCTTTTGAAACTTGCTTGTCTTGTTCAAAAATACCTTTCCTTAGTAATTTACTCTGTATTCGAGCATCATTTTTATTGCAAAAGGTGTTCCACACAGAAGAAAGTGATATTTACAATGAATTTCAGACATAAACATTCTATGAGTTAAAATCTTGTATGCATTTTCCATGTCTTTCTCATCAGGTCTCTAACCTGAGGAAATACTAACTACTCTTTTTTTTAATTTACCTCTTAATTTGAAAATGTCTTAAGTGAGCTACATGGTTTCAAGCTCACTTATTAATACTGCTTACAGGATTCTTGTGTACCTAACTTATACCATAACTAACATGTATTTAAAGATCTTAGTTTGGATTAAAAGCCCAAAATTTGAGATCTGTTTTATCCCAGTGAGTAAATGGATGTTAATGTTCCCAACAAATGTCGTGCTTCTCTGCAAAGCGAATGTCCTTGTGCTCTGTGTGAAGGTGACGCTCAGCAGCGCCTGAATCAGTCCAAGTTGATCACCGCGGAAGCTAACAAGACCACGATGGAAGTCCAGCGGGCAACGGCCCCCATGGCTGGCAATCTAACCCACTGGTCACAGAATCTGCAAAATTTTGACTCTTCTGCTTACAACACTGCAGTGGATTCCGCTAGAGATGCAGGTATCACTTAGAAACGTCTCAATTTGCATCCAGTTGAGGAAGTGGCCGTTAAACTCTACACATCTTCTGTTAAGAAGCAATTTTCTTCATTTGGGTTTTAGATTAAAATATTGTGGAAGTTAGCTTATAAAAGGAGAAAAGCTTTTGCTCAGTTCATCTATCGATGTGTGTGTGTGTTTCTATATATGAACTACAAATATATATTTCACATAAATAAACGCTAGATAGATTGGTAAAAAGTCATATATTTTTTCTAGGTGAAATAGTGATAGCACTTTTTTTTTTATCAATGTAAGACTGATCTTTTGGGGAAGAAGGTCAATCACATGTTAGAGTAAATAACTTCAACAAAATACTGGTTTGCTTTTAGGAAAAAATTTTACTAAACAGCATTACTTTCTCCTTACCCAAATACAGCAGATTATTACCAACAAGGGCTGAATATGGCCAAACACAACTGAAGCTTCCCGTTAAAAGGAACAGTTTGTTGGCCAACTTGAAGACAGATTTATAGCAATGAAAATGAAATATTTTGATGTCTACCTAATTTATTTAGTTACACATAGATATTAAAGTTACATATTACTTGAGAAATGTCCTTTTCACTATTCTCATATTTTTATTCAGTCTCTTCATACCTCTTAAATATTATGGTATTTGTTGTGACTAGAATGTTCAGTTCTCCAACATGGTTTTGCAGACCATATTACCTTCACTTTCATCTTAATTAAGAAACAACTTTATGAATCTATATTTGATCTGTCCCTAGAAATTTTATCCCATAACAGGAAGGTAGCTCTGTTACATTCATCTTTTAAGTATACATTCATGAATTCTTCCATGTAACCGCTCACTTGATTGCTTTTAAACTTGATTTCTGAAAGAGTTGCCTATATGACATCCTGCATTTTCATTTATAAAGGTATTAACTCAGGACTATTTACGAAATCCGTGTTCTTTTTTTGTCCTTTTTCACGAGTCCTGTCAGTGATTCCAATAGGCATCCGGAACTAGCACGAATTGAAGATGTTTCAGGCTACTGTGTTTTCCTCAAATAGCATTTTGTGGTTCAATACAAAATAAATGAAAAAGCATGCCATAATATAAGACACTTTATGAAGACTCTAATATAAGGTAATTCCCCTTTTCTGAGAGAATTGAGGGCAAGGTGATCCTGTCTTCTATGCATTTCCATAATCAAAGTTTTTATGTAATGCTTTACATACGCTTTATTTTATGTAATAAAATGTACTATATTTCAAAGACTATTATACTATAAAATGGCTATTGTGGCCAGTGATCCAAATAACAAATATTTGCCTCTGTATTAATCAACACAATGAACTCATAATTGCTATTATTTTACTTTATTCCATTCCTTGTGCTGGAAAATCACCGTGTTGCCTAAGTCCAGAAAAGAGATGCTCCCTTGGTCCTTGCTGGTATATTCTCCTGAATCTGAGTTTAGTTTGGCTCCAGTAAGAGGCTTGCTCTTGTCCAGTTGCTAATGCTCCACGACCATGGCTCTGCCCTTAGGTAGGAGAATACCCAAAAGACAATCAATTTCTAGGTCAGTGGTCCTCAAAGATTAGTGTACGTCGGAATCACCTGCAGGGCTTGGTAAACACGGATCGCTGGGCTTCCCTCCCAGAGTTTCTGATTCAGTAGGTTTGAGATGGGGCCAAAGAATTTGCGTTTCTTACCAGTTCCCTGGGACACTGATGCTCCTGGTCTAGGACCACACCTTAAGAACCGCTGCTCTAGTCCGTGAAACTTTGGAGAAAATTATGCCATTCTCTGTGTTATGGATTTCTCTCATCAAGCTGTGCCCTGATTTGTGCTCTTTTCTATGTGTATGTTACATATCCAAAAAAAATACATAATCTAAAGAGTCAATATGATCTGCTCATAGCATCATCCTTATCTGGGCCCATATACCATGGCTGCCCACCCTCACCTTAGCACAACTGCCACTCTTCTGGGTGCTACCTGTTTCCTCCACCTGGCTCTGCCCTGGTGGGACCCTCACAGCAGTGTCATGTATGAACGGACATCCTGGAAAACAACCTTCACTCCTCCTTTTGGCAGCATTCCTTCTGACCCGTTATATCAGTTATGTTAGAAATGCAAGCAGAACCTGTGCCACGTGGGGAAAGGAATATCTGCATATTTGTTGTGGATCCTGCCCTTTAGAAAGGCACATTATAAGTCACCTTACTCTGCATTCAATTTATAGACCAATATGTATCATAGATGCTACAAAGTAGGAACTGATTATGCTTTGGGCTTAACTATTAATTTTGCAGGATTTAAAATAATTTCTTATAGTTCTAATAGAAGTGACCAAGTGTTTGTTGTCTCTTTATCTGATTCCTTAAATAGACTTTATTAATATATTTACTCGAGTGATTAATTTTTATTGGCTGCAGTAAGAAATCTGACAGAGGTTGTCCCTCAGCTCCTGGATCAGCTTCGTACAGTCGAGCAGAAGCGGCCTGCAAGCAACGTTTCTGCCAGCATCCAGAGGATCCGAGAGCTCATCGCTCAGACCAGAAGTGTCGCCAGCAAGGTAACGGATGAAGGGAATCATCAGTCATTCGTGATACTGAGAACACGCAGCTGAGCTCCCACCCCTGGGCGGCCTCCAGAGCCTGGAACCTTTCTGCTGTATTATCCAACTCGGTAGTTCTCAGCTCCCTCTGTTCCTTAGAATCACTTGAGGAGCTTTGAAAACTTAACCAATTCCTGGTCCCAACCTCAAAGCAGTAGATCAGGCTCTGGAGAAAGGCACAGCACCTGTATTTTTTAAAAGCTCCCCAGTGATTCTAATGTGTGGCAGCCTGAGAAGCACCATGTTAACCTAGTCAACAAAGCTCATAGAGCAAAAATCGAGCAAAGCCAACCCCAATAAAGGGTGGCTTTAATTGAGTTTAGAAGACCCAGTGTGTAATTATTATTATTTATTATTTTAACAGTTGTTTTAGTGCATTTACTGTATAGGATAATCGTGCCCATCGACCTCTTTAAAAAATTCTCCAGTACAACATAGATAATATGAAGCTTTTACTGACCCCTCCACAGCCTTAACTGAGGAATCACATACCTGAATAATCTCAACGAAAACCCTGTTCTGAGATGCTTATGTAGAAGAAACGCAGCAACAGCCTAACTAGTGCCAGTGTTGGTAGGAACATAACCTGACACAACAATGAACATTTTCGCTGTGGCAAAACAGAGCTGGTTCTTGGCCCTCCTTTAAATGGGTTTCTTATTGATTTATAGACCAACAACTTTTTACAACCAAATTATATGATTTTATTTTCTCAATCAAGAATTGGCCTGAACGGTCTGTTGGCCCTAATGACCGACAGAAATAGGAGTTGGAAATCACCTATTTTATAATGAAGATTATTCTTGCTAAAGATACCCAACTTTTAAATGATATATGATAATTGATCCTACACCACGAGTTACCTTTTTTAAATACGTTGAAGAGCATTTCAAAAAGTTTTATTGTCAAGAAATGCCATTTTCAAAGCTCAAGTTCTGTGAGCGCTCTCTGGTAATTTTATTTATATGGAGTAGAATTTTAGGGCCTTAATCACCTAAAATCATTTTCTAAATAGAGTCTTGGCAGTGCCTTTGGGAGGCAGCTCAGCTCCCCAGATGAGATGATTTCTGTGCAGATGTACATCCTTCTCAGACTCTCAATTTTTACAGAAAGACTTTAATCTCATACACTGCTTGATTGTTTATTAAGATGTATTGCTCTTTACTCACCTGGCAACATAGGTCAGTTGCACTCTAGGCACTTGGAAATATAATTTTGAGCTCACTGACCATCAGTATTAACCAAATAAATATTAATTAATTGATGTAAATACATCTAATTATGCAGAAATATTTGCATAAATGGCTTGGATATGGACAGTCCATCCACTTCTGCATACTCTGGAAATCACCCCCAATCACCCCAGCTCAGTATATCCCATTGGGCCTCTTAGAAATACATTTACTGGCTTGTGCTTTGTTGTGATGCCTTTCTGAGAATCATTATAAGAAACAGCTTCATGAACTCATCATTACAATTATTATAATCATAGAGCCAGGCACTGGAAGGCACTTTTTAGTTATCATCTTATTTCATTCTCAACACAAACTTATTGTCCTCGTTTTACAGATGAGGAAACTGCAAGTTAAGGGACTTGCTCATAGTTGCATAGCCAGTAAGTGGGAGAGCCTGGTTTCAAGACTCCAGTCTAAGACTTCGAAGGTGTGTCTAGACTGCTCCCAACTGTCCAGACATGGTCAATGATGCTGTTCACAGCTGTAGGGGAGCAGAGTTTGCTACCTCAAAATGTGTCTCTTTGGCTTGATTATTTTTAAGAACAAAAGATTCAGGAAGAAACTTTGACCTCCCCACTAACTGCCTAAAAGAATTTAAGATAGAAGTCCTGTTCTAGGAAGGAGCTAATACCATAGATAACTATAGTATAATATGAACTGGGTGTGGTAGACAGGGAGAAACCTAGCAAGGCCCTTTTGATCAAAGTCCTCTCCATGTCTCATTGTCTTTGCAAGGCATGGCAAACATTTGTTTACCAAACGTTTGCTTTTCCAACTCCATGTGAATTCCCTTACTCCCCTTTGAATTCCAAAACCACTACCTCCAACATCCTCCTTTGTCTTTAGCTGAAGATGGTATTTAAGGTGATGGCTTCAGCCATTTTAGCAACTTACTCCAATTTCCTGGGTTTCATCCATGTATACATGTTATTAAATTTGATTTTCTCCTGTTATTCTCATGTCAATTTAATTCTTAGACCAGCCAGAAGAACCTAGAAGGATAAAGGGTCTTCCCCTACCTCCCCTCCAGCCTCATCTCGTGCTCCTCTTTTGAAGACCCTGGGGAGAAAGTCCTAGCTATTAGTACCCAATATATACCGAGTACATTTCTCCTGAAATTAGTTATTAATTGTATGGCCTTGTGAATTGTATAACTGACCAGATATCCCTTCAAGCTGTTTAGTTCACCCCAACCAATTGTGTAGTTCCTTGTGGAATTCATATTTATTCTCATTCTTGGACCCACTTTGTCACCCATTTTTGCTTTCTTTCTCCCAACTTTGAATCTAAACTATTGCATTGTAACCTGCCGTAAATCTCTTCTCCAACAAGGTCAGGGCATAAGTAAATAAATAAAGACATGGAGGACAGTAGAGCTCAGAGACCCATAAGCAATGAGGGAGGCCACTGAGAACTATGTGCAAGTCCCATGCCCATTTCCGCAGACTACTTTTAACGGAATAATTTTGTGACTCCAGATCCAAGTCTCTATGATGTTTGACGGCCAGTCAGCAGTGGAAGTGCACCCCAAAACCAGTATGGATGACTTGAAGACCTTCACATCTCTGAGCCTGTACATGAAACCTCCTCCTGTGAAGCAGCCAGAACTGGCTGGGACTGCTGATCAGTTTATCCTGTACCTTGGAAGCAAAAACGTAAGAGCATGAAGTTTTAAAAGAGTGAATAATATTAAAAGGAAAGATAGGTGCTTTTCTCTTTCCTTAAAACAAAACTACCTACACAGACAGAATTCCCGCTCTGGTAACTGAAAAGGTATAGATCATTTTAATGCCAAGACTAAAGCAGTGATTTAAGAACAAGTAATTCCTTCTCTATGTGGGATATTTCTAGAGTTGCTTTATATCAGCCTCACACTGCTAACTTTGAGGAGTCTGAATGTAGTATTTCAAAGACCTTTGGAATACAAAGGCCTATTATCGTTGATGCTGCATCCTGTTGGAAGATGCACAGTGATTGGTTTGGGCAGGCTGCCTTATATCCCTGGGTTAACCAGACAAGGTGAACACACTCCTGGCACCCGTCAAATGTCCACAAGCCTACAGTTGCTTGCTTCCCTGTCCAGGATGCACTTGGAGCAAGCACAGGGGACAGTGGACTGATGCAGCCACAGGGAGGCTGGAAAGGAAGAGGCGCTGCCCAATCTAACAGGAGCTTTGGTAATAATTCAGGCCAGACATGCCTTGTGTACAGCCAAGTATTTGGATTGCTCATTGTCCTGTAAAGAAATGAGAACAAAGGATGATATTCATTCATATGGATTTTATTTAAGTGACTTCTTGACATTTCAGGCCAAAAAAGAGTACATGGGTCTTGCGATCAAAAATGATAACCTGGTATACATTTATAATTTGGGAACTAAGGATGTAGAGATTCCCCTGGACTCCAAGCCTGTCAGTTCCTGGCCTGCTCACTTCAGCATTGTCAAGATTGAAAGGTAATGTGGGTTCGTGACAGAGGGATCTTACACACATTTCATAAGAAACCAAGGAGTGTCTGGCCCCGTGACCAAGTGGTTAAGTTTGTGCACTCCGCTGCGGCGGCCCAGGGTTTTGCTCATTCGGATCCTGGGCACAGACATGGCACCACTCCTCGGGCCACATTGAGGTGGCGTCCCACATGCCACAACTAGAAGGACTTGCAACTAAGATATACAACTATGTACCAGGGGGGTTTGGGGAGATAAAGCAGAAAAAAAAAAAAAAAGATTGGCAGCAGTTGTTAGCTCAGGTGCCAATCTTTAAAAAAAATAAAAAGAGGAGGATTGGTGGCAGATGTTAGCTCAGGGCTAGTCTTCCTCAAAAAAAAAAAAAAAGTGAACCCATTTAATTAGAAAAAAAAAAGAAATCTATGGAATGCCCTCATACACACTCGCAGTCCTCCCGTGGATGTTATAAACAGCATTTTCTTCCCCTTATTCTTGCCTCTCTTCTTCCATTATTCCCGTATTCCTTCCCAAATACCCTAGTGGAAAACAAAAGATTAGAAAAAATAGTCATCATTTCTAAACAGCAATCTGATTATGAGATTTTTTTACCTGGCCAATCTATGACTTAAGGCCAAAATGGAGCGTCTTTTTCCCCTTCCCGTGGATTGCTGACATTCTGTAAGCGCTAACGGATGTGACAAAATTGAATCACCAATTCTGTGATAAGAGAACAGTAACATTTTTACATTAAAAAAACATATTTTCTATAAATTATCTGGCTAATGAAGAGTGAAAATTCTTTCTCTCAACAGGGTAGGAAAACACGGAAAGGTGTTTTTAACAGTCCCAAGCCTAAGTAGCACGGCAGAGGAAAAGTTTATTAAAAAGGGAGAATTTGCGGGAGATGACTCCTTGTTGGATCTGGACCCCGAGGACACCGTGTTTTATGTTGGCGGGGTGCCTTCAAACTTCAAGGTAAGCCGTCCAGCTATATTTTGTCTTACTGCGAATCTACAATGATTAACTTTAAAAATCCATAAAACCTACAGTGATGCGGGGGTGGGATGGAAACCTTGATATTTTACAAGAGAGCTTATCTCAGTGGGTGATCGCATTCTGGAGCAGGATCTATAAATCTGGTAGATAAATCTGGTCTGGGCTTCCCGTACTTTCATCGTGTCAAATGCTTTCAAGCTGTAGCTAACACTGGAATATCAATCCATTTCATTCTGACACATGCATAGGTAATTAACATCCCCCCCACCTGCTGCAAGACCGTCTGTACCTTGTGGGTATCACCACAGTTTGTATCTAGTCTTCAACTTTGCAGATGGCAGTGTCAAAAATTTGGTTATCTCAACTAATAAAGGCACAAAATAAAAGACCTGGGATGGGAGGGTGGGGATTAGGGGGAGTCTGAGACCTGATGAAAGGCAGATAAAGGAAAGACCCTGGAAGATGGGGAGTTGATTTAGGATTTCAGTCCCAGGACTATTACTCACTAGCTGGAGGTATGTTATTGAACCTCTCTGAGAATTACTTTTCCTCTCTTTATATGAGAACAGGAATGCCTATCGCACAGTACTGGCATTGGGTTGATTTTGGTCAAGAATTCACTGTCCAGCATGTGACTGGCATATAGTGTATGCTCAATAAATCACACTCTTTCTGCTAAGATGTGCACAACTGAAAAATCATTGTTTATCTAAACGATCTGGCATAGACTAGACACACGTTCAGGTCTAGAAAGATATTTATGTCGATGAGTAGGTCCCCTTGACCTGCTATTTGTTTCCTTGTCTGTTCTGTGTCGTCTGGGTGAAACATGACCATGGGACAGCTCATCTTGTTTTGTCTGTTGCACAGCTCCCAGCCAGCTTAAACCTGCCTGGCTTCGTTGGCTGCTTGGAACTGGCCACGTTGAATAACGATGTGATCAGCTTGTACAACTTTAAGCACATCTACAACATGGATCCCTCCAAGTCAGTGCCCTGCGCCAGGTAAGAACGTGTTGTGAGTACTGAAGACTTTGATGGCTGTGGAAAAGCAGCAGACAGGACAAGTGTAGGTCAGTACTCAGGTTCTCAATCTTCTCTTTGAGGAAACCAGTTTTGAAACTGCGTAATCATCATGCCTGCAAAAAACTTTTCAGTTGTTCTCTACCATAGAGGAGCATGCACTCGTATTAAAAGTGTTAAACAACTTGTTTGCAACTTTGATTTAAGACTCCAGAGACTGAGGTTTCACTGGAGACTTCTGTTGTCTTAGCACATGGGGTAGAGAAGCAATCTATTAAAAACAATTCCTGTAACTTACCTATAAATACTTCTTTATGTCTCCCATGCAAACATCAGGAACTTCATTTAAATGCGGTAAAGTCCGTGGAAGATATCAGGAGAATGGGTGAAAAGGGCCTCACTCGAAAAGCATAACAGAAACTGTATTGTTCATATGATCCTTGCTTTTTTATTTCAGAGATAAACTGGCCTTCACTCAGAGTCGGGCTGCCAGCTATTTCTTCGATGGCTCTAGTTATGCTGTGGTGAGGGACATCACAAGGAGAGGGAAGTTTGGTCAGGTGACTCGCTTTGACATAGAAGTTCGAACACCAGCTGACAATGGCCTTATCCTCCTGATGGTCAATGGAGTGAGTAAATGAAAGTCCTACATCTTCTCCTTTATTCCTTTACTTTCTGCTATGCGTGTTTCCAGACACCTTCCCAGGTTGATTTTGTATCATGCCATCAAACTGAAGTTTTAGTTTAGAAAGCAAAATTGGATTTTTTTTTCTTCAGGGAAATGATATCAGCAATAAATAAAAGTCCTGAAATGCAGTTTGGAATATATATTAAATATGCCCTTTAATAAACTAAGGGAATTTTGAGAAAAATCAGCACCAAGATCTACACGAGCAGTATGTCTGCAGAAACTTGGCAATGATTTTTTAAATCATATACCCTAGTCAGTAAAAAAAAAAATTTGCATGCTTTTTACTAATCAGTAAAAAAAAAACTTGCACGCTTACCAAATGTATACATATATATGTAATACATATTTACATGTAAATGATTTATAAAGAATTTACGTATACTATATATGGATATAAAATTCAAAACTAGGAATAAAAAACAAATTATATAAAGATTAAATAAAATACATAAAATTTAAAAATTAATGTGAACTAAAATAAAATATTTTTTATTTATTAAAGATACAAAAATTATTATTAATAGCAGTGTTAGTGAGAGCAATGTAATTAAATATGCTAAAGTATTTTTGAAAATCTTGTTACACACTTTGTGATACAGCAATTCGAAAGTCTTGTCCTAAGTCCAATTTATTTCAATACTAAGTTTTATTGACTGTCATAACTGGACAAGAATCTCATAAAAATAAAAATGTAAGCTGTATACCATTGGCTATGTGTACTAAATCATGATACCATTTTTCAATCTCATTTACCAGTTGGCAAAAGTTGTCTTTCAAATTTGACTGGTACATTTCCATTTTCCTATTGTCAGTTCTTGCTAACTAATCGGATATTGTATCTTTTTGTAAAATTTAACAAAAGAGTTTGAGACCATTGAAAAATATTCATTTGAAAGATTTTTGAACAGGTTAGAATTTCTTTCCAGTAATGTTTTAATAGCGCAAATATGAGATTTTTTTTATAGGTGGTACACTTATATTGTTTTCATCAACAAATTCACTTAACAATAGAAAAATTTCCAAGTGTATTTTTTGAAAACATCTCTCCAGAGATGGTTCATCTTCAAAAAAATGTTACCTTCTCCTCCGTTGTTATAATACCCTTACCTTGAAGCGACAGATCAAGTACGCTTTGTTTTTAATAACTAGTGGTTTTCACACTGCTGAAAGACATTTGTCATCACAAATAAAGGTCAACAAATTTAGAATAATTCATTTTAAAAAGAAAAAATGTGTAACTCTCTTTAAACCTGACAGCATTTTCAGTAATTTGCAGGAAGAAATCTGCACACATCTGTGTGTCTCAAAATGTTTTCACAGCCCTGCATCTCAGAGGAAATCACTGTAACTATTTTATGGTTTAAGCCATCTCGCCCATAAATTCATGTCACCAGGCGCACATAAATTGCAATCAGTTGCAAAGGGCTAAAAGCAAAAAAATAGGTGAGGGGCACCATCAGCCCTTCAAGTGTGGAACTCCACGCTCAAAACCTCTCATACCATGTGAATTCCGTGAACATCCATCCAAAGGATGAATTGAAGACCCAGGGTCAATCCACATATTAAATACTAAAGGTTAGTTTCTTTCTCTATTTTATAATTTAAAAATGAGTATAAATAGTTGAAACATTTCTGCTACACCCCAATGGACTGATTTTAACATTCTCAGGAGTGTACAAATTCCACTCAGGAGATCACTTTCTATAGAATAGGGACATTACCACAACACCTGATTTTTCAAATCCATTGAATTTTTCTACCTACAAACTACCTTCTGTAACAAGCAAGTCTTACTGGTAAATTACTTTATTACAGAATTACTTTGGTTCACAAACATGTGGTTCAAGTGCATAATAATTTTATATTTATTTGCATAAATCCATTGTTTCAAAATTATACAAAAGTGGGCTTCTTTTTCTTATATCCATATTTCCTGGTAATTTGGAGGGATTCTTTTCAGCATACGTTGGAATTATTTTTCAATATTACCAATTTTTCTCTTAAAATGAAATGCAATCACATCTATTAGCCTGTTATAACTTTCAAAAGTTAGTTAAAGGAAAGGCAATTGAATACGTGTAGCCTATAATACTCCGTTTTCAAGATTTTTAAGCAGTCAAGGGGCCAGGCCGTGGCCAAGTAGTTAAGTTCATGAGCTCCACTTTGGCGGCCCAGGATTTCATGGGTTCAGATCCTGGGCGCAGATATGGAACTGCTCATCAGGCCATGCTGAGGCGTTATAATATAATCCCACATGCCACAACCAGAGGCACTCACAACTAGGATATACAACTATGTACTGGAGGGCTATGGAGAGAAGAAGAAGAAGGAAAAAAAAGAAGATTGGCAACAGATGTTAGCTCAGGTGCCAATCTTAAAAAAAACAAAGTCAATAAGGTAAACTTAAAATTTCATTAACTCATGCAGTAAACTAGAAAAGCAGAAGATAGTTGTTTTAAATTGTGTATAAATATTAACACTTTGGTATTTTAATATAAGATAACTTCTGCTATGGAAGTACTTGTGATTTTGTGATTTTTATTTCATAATAAGAATTTTATGAGACTTCTTTAGTTTTCAAACAATTTCAGTAACAAAGAATACCTTGTTATTCTCAAATTCAGCTGAATCCATATTTTCAAAATGGCGGATGCTCACATCTTACAACTTCTTTCTCTCCACAGAGCATGTTTTTCAGCCTGGAGATGCGCAATGGTTACCTGCACGTGTTCTATGACTTCGGGTTTAGCAATGGCCCTGTGCATCTTGAAGATACATTGAAGAAAGCTCAAATTAATGATGCAAAATACCATGAGGTACAAATCGTTGCAGTTTGGGTGGATTGTTTTGTTTTGTTTGCACTTAGATCTATTGGTCTAGTCGGATGGTCAAATGCGAGAGGTGGGAAAATGATTAAACTGAACATCTTCACATCCAAAGACCAACTGAAGGGCCTTCATCGACTTGACTCCAGGATAGCATTTGCTTTAAAGGAATGGATGTTTTCGTCATATTGACGTTTCTAAAAGAAAGTCGCTGAAAGATTCATTTTAATCACTTTATTGACCGAAGGCTCCTGTTGATGCTCAGTATCTTGATTACAATGGCACTCCTGTAGAATCCTTCTATACATTTGTTGAAAATCCCGGAGTGCAGAAACACAGCCAGTTTTTTACTTATTCTTTGAGCCCCACTAAATGTAAAAAGAGTAGATATAGGTAAACAGAGAATTTCCTTTTAAACCATTTACCCAGAGCTTTGAAAATACTAACGTAGATTTCCTTATAAAGAGAACCTACAAAGAATACTCTTTAGTCTTGAAACAGATGTGCAGTGTACTGATAATATACTTCTTTTTTCATTAACAGCTCCTTTAAATCTACAATGTAATAAAATGTATAAAAAGCATAATATCTTTTAGATTGAACTGAAATGCAGAGAATAGGAGCCCATATTTCCCTTTTCAATTTAAATTCCACAGCCTTCATGAGGATGGTTTACAATAAAAGAATATTTTAACTATTTCTCTGACTAGCATTTTCACAGAGTCATTAAAAGCTTCTCACTATGTCACCAAAAAATGACACCTAGTAACATACACTCTGGGGTCGAGAAGCTACCTGCTTATTGTAGTTCTTTCTCAAATCCCCTCAAAGGGGCAAAAGGGAACAGTTGGTCTCATGACAAAACTTTTCTTGGACTAGCTCTCTCTCCCTATGGAAATCCTTCTGCAGGTAATGTGAACTTTTGGTTATATAGGTAAAAGTTTTCATGTCCATTAGTAAAAGAGGAAAATCTGTTCCCCATTTTGTGAACAAACAAGCACAAGAACATGGAGACCCAGCTGTTATAACCATAATAATGAAAATATATAGTAATCTTCAAAAAGCTGATTGTTAAGCAGTGATCCAAACTTACCATATATTATCTCTCCTAGATATCGATCATTTACCACAACGATAAGAAAATGATTTTGGTAGTTGACAGACGACATGTCAAGAGCATGGATAACGAAAAGATGAAAATACCTTTTACAGACATATACATTGGAGGGGCTCCCCCAGAAATCTTACAATCCAGGTAAGTCTTTTTCTGTTAAGTAGCTGTTTGTTCCTAATGATGCGCTGGACTGAGTATTCGACGTCCAGGAAAGAGCTAGTAAAAGGCGTAAGCACTCCCCTTTGCTTCTTCTACATGGGCACATGTGCACACTTTCATGTACCCTCGGGCCCTCTGCAGCCAGTCCTCATGACCCCTTTCAATTAGCATCTAGTAGATGTGACCCACAGATTTCTTTAATAATTGTTTTACTCTTAGAACATAGACTAATGCAATATTCCTCATCAGCAAGAGGAAAGGTATGGCATGTGTATTATGTGAAAACAAAGCAGCATTGTGTCCCTTTATTTTTGTTTTAGTCTTAATTTAAACTTATCTGAACTCTCAAGTAGCATCTGAGGGTACCAAAATTTTTAAGCTTATCCAAGGTGTTTTGTATTATGTATAATGAAGCTTTAGAATAATGTATTCAAAACTTCTTCTTACAATTAATTCATAGCATCAGAGAGCCTTAAAACTGAAAGACAACTTTAGGATAATCCAGTGCAGTGGTTGTCAACCATGGTTCTCGCTATAATAACCTGGAGAACTTTTATAAACATCATTGCCCATGACCTCTCTCCAGAAATTCTAATTGGTCTGGGATAGAGCTCTAACATCAAGCTACTTTCCAAACTAAATACCCTCCTCAGCTCCCTCAACCATGCCACATGGGACCTTTAATCATTATGGTGGCTGTTATATGCACCCAGTCTGTCAATTAGCGTGGGTCTCCAGGTGTGATCTTGTAGGAGCAGAACATAGTAAGACTGTTACCCCTCTGTTTGGCCAGTTTTCATTTAAAATACATTGAAGCCATTGTAATTTGGTCAAAACTGACTTCACATCCATTCAATATCCAATAACATGTTCTTGGGAACCTCTTACGTACTAGGCATACTGATAGGTAATAGGCTTACAATACCTATAAACAGGATTTCTTACTTTCCTATTGATCCAAGGCCCAACATTCACTAAGACATCTCTCTAACCTTAGTTGATTACAGTGTATTGCAAATAAGGCCAGGAAGATGAGTTCATGACCCAAGTGGATTAGTGGAAGACTGAAAACCTGGGTTCCAATCCTAACTTACCATTTGTGACATAAAAAATTAACAATATTTCTTAGTTTAATTTTATAGGTTAAACCATGTGAAATTACCAAGCATCGACCATTTTTGACCTACACATATGTCAGTTCCCTGTGGTTCAACCTAATAACCATCTGTAGAAGGAAAATAACAGCATCCTCATCTGCCTTATTGAATTGTTATAAAGATAAAATGAGCTAATGTAAGTTAAAGGATCTCAAAAACTATAAAGAAGTAAACAAACTGGCTTGACTCAGAATAAAGCTATTTATAGGCAAAGATTAGACATGACTGTGGGCTTATGACAGAAAGCATGAGAATATGAACAATTATAAAGCTATTATAAATGCCTATAAAGAAAATCAAACTTCGTAGCCTACATATGCAGGGTAACATCATCATCATCATTATGGCTGTATCAGTGAAGACTGATTTTCTTTTCCAGGACCTTAAGAGCACACCTTCCCCTAGATATCAACTTCAGAGGATGCATGAAGGGTTTCCAGTTCCAGAAGAAAGACTTCAATTTATTAGAGCAGACAGAAACCCTGGGAGTTGGTTATGGATGCCCAGAAGACTCTCTTGTAGGTACCAGTCAATCAAAAGCTTTTTAATAAATAGACCCAAAACTTATCCTTCTCAAAACCTGGAAGAGCTCTTTTCAGCTTCTCTGTGATCCTGGGTACACCTCAGGCTCCTTTCTGCCACCAGCAGAAAGAAGAATCATTAAGCTAGAAAGGCTTGTGGGATTCCTCTGTGACTTGTCCGGTGGCTTCAGTTTTCAATGGGTGGGGCTTCCAAAAGCCAGAGAGGCTGCGTGAGCATCATTAGTCACACAGAGTGGAGGAATTGGAGAAGATGAAACCCCATCTGTTACAGCACACAGAAGGAAGGGTAACATGCCCGAGTTCCAGTACAAACCAGAAGTTAAACATAAACTATTAATACTGAAACTAGCAGTCAAGGCCTTTGGTATGTGACAAACCGATGTTTCAAGTATTTGGTCATTATCAAAAACACTGTATTCAATTTTTTTGGCACACAGATATCTCGTAAAGCGTATTTCAATGGACAGAGTTTCATTGCTTCCACTCAGAAAATATCTTTCTTCGATGGCTTTGAAGGAGGTTTCAATTTCCGAACATTACAGCCAAATGGGTTACTATTCTATTATGCTTCAGGGGTAAGTATTTGTTTTTCTCCAGGAAACTTCTCTGCGATAATTGTTTTGTCTATTCAAAATATTTTTTAAGCACGTTCAAAGTGATTTTTGATTCAGATTACCTTTGACTCAGATGTACACACACAGAGAATGCTTCATTTCAGACACTTTATAAAATATTGTATATATTGCACACCAGGAGTTCTTAACGTGGGATTCATAGACCTTAAGGACTCATGAAGAGCATTCGCGGGGGGTGGGGGGGGGTCTGGTCTGTGGACTTGGGTGGGGAAAAACTGCATCTCTATTGTCTCTAACTAAAATTGAGCATTTTTCTCAACTGTGAATGTTGGCAACAAACCACAGTAGTAGTAGCAAATATCTGTGACTTTGTCATTAATAGAAACCATGGGTATTTTTCATTTCACACAACAGTTGTCACAGATATCTGAAAATATCATTTCTGCTCATTGCTACTTCTAAATTACAGTATTTATTAGATTCGCTACTAGATTTTATTATCTAATGCCTTAATGAAGAAGTACATATATTAATATATCACAGATTTGTTATTTTAATAGTTGGAGACTGCGTCTCAACGTAATTGGTTTCCTTTGTATTCCTATACATTTTGTTTCGTGCATTTTAAAACATTGTTTTATGAAGGGGTCCATATGTACCACCAAACTGCCGAAGGAGTCCATGGCTCAAAAAATGTTAAAAACCTCTGTGTGTTTTTAACAAACAAATACATGTGTGTTTTGATTTATTAAGACAGTAAAAAGAATATACTTCTCTGTTCTTAGATGTGCTATAAAATGCTTGAACTCAGCTTATGTTGATATATTATTTCAAGAATAAAATAAGATCTATAGAAGTTTGGTGTCCCTGAGATGCAACTGATTAGTCTATGAAAAGGTTATCACCAACATATACACTGACGCACCAGGTCATAATGTAACTTATGAAAGCAACTTTTACTTTTTGTACTTTACCTTGTGTCTGTCGCATTTATATCAAATTTAATTTAGATCAGTAGGATCTATAAGAATTTACTCAAAGCACTTCATGGGACCTCTGCCAGTAAATCTGCCTCAAATTACCATGGTTAGTTCAATAACACTTTTCATCCACAAAAAGTGGTTATTGTGAGGGCTCACTGTGGCGAGTGGCGCCCATATAAGGGAAGAAAAGCAAGATTATCCTTTTGCAATGTTTTAAAACAAGCAATAAGCAAATTCAGAAAAAGAGAGGTTAATTTCTGCTTTTTTAAAATTCCTCTTCTGCCTTTATAGATGAAAAGTGAAACATTTAAAAAGGCAAACTAGCAAATTAACCCTTGCCTAGTCATCTAGCTACATTCTCAAGGAGATTCAAATATTGCGTTTTCAAAAGGGATTAAAAAGCGAAGACTAATGATGGAGTAGAAATGCCTGAGTTGGGAAAGTGACACTGGGATAACTCTCAGCAAGACAAAGTCACCAGAAATCTTCAGTTCAGGATATAGGAGATTCCTTCTGCCGTTGAAACATGTCTAAGTTTATAGGCAACACCCATACAAGCCAGAGAGCGTGTGGTGTTGTTGTTGTTTATAGAAATTATTTTACAAGCAAACTTTTCTCATACTATGTGTTCCTTTAAGCAATACCATTAAGTAAATGTTAAAAATGTGCCCACCTTGGGGATCCCTGGCCTCCCTCCTTAAAAACCTGTGCTTGCGTTTCAGTCAGACGTGTTCTCCGTTTCTCTGGATAACGGCACTGTGATCATGGATGTAAAGGGAATCAAGGTGCAGTCGGCAGATAAGCGGTACAATGACGGGCTGTCCCACTTTATCATCACCTCTGTCTCACCCACAAGGTACAGCTCTTCACTTTATATTCTTTCCACCAGATGGCTTTCTTTGTAGGGCATGATTCTGTCAAATGACCACTATGAATAATAGGCTAATCAATTATTTTTCCAATGCTTACAAAAACTAGTGGAAAAAACTACTTAGCTTCTTTTTTTAAAAAACTTGCTATTAATACCCAAGATATGCCAAATAAATCACTATAAAATTACTTGACAGAAATATAAAGGTTTTTTTTTTTCCAGTAAAACCGTAGGCTATACTCTCCTTGAAGCAAGTGTCTACACACAGTACTTACTGAGTCGAGTGCAGTATTTTGCACATAGGAGCTTAGTAAATATTGGTTTCATTAGATTTTAAACTAAACAATTGAGAATGCTACATTGATGGCCACGTTTTAAAAGCTCTAACTTTATCTTTAAAATGTGTAGTACCAGGCCCACCCCGTGGCCAAGTGGTTAAGTTCACACGCTCCCTGCCGGCCGCCTGGAGTTCCGCCAGTTTGAATCCTGGGCGCGTACATGGCACCGCTCATCAGGCCACGCTGAGGCGGCATCCTACATGCCACAACTAGAAGGACCCACAACTGAAAATACTCAGCTATGTACCGGGGGGCTTTGGGGAGAAGAAGAAGAGGGAAAAAAAAAGATTGGCAACAGCTGTTAGCTCAGATGACAATCTTTAAAAAGAAAAAATGTCATCCTGAATTTCTCTTCCATACTAAGAAAGCTTTCTAGAGTAAGAAATAAACCTCTGTTGTAGACTGCTGCTACTCTGTGTCCGCTTCTGTGGAGCCCTCTCATCAGAAGAAAATATTAATAGGCCTTTTCTAGACTCCATTTCCAAAAAGGATCAAAACCATTCAACATGCTTTACAATGAAAATGGTCTCCCGCAAATGTGATTAAGTGATCACTATGAGTTATGTTATGTTTTACACACACACACACACAAATGCTGATGACTAGTCATCTGAACTTGCTTTTATGGGTTTAAACTTCAACCATGGTTTGGAGGGTCTTTTCTGCATGTAAAAATATCCAACCATTTATCCTGGGCCTCGTGAGGAGTCTGGCAACTCACTGTCTTTTCACTGACCAGATGTTCCATTTCAATTCCACGAGAAAACTTGCAACCTGGAATGGAACTCAGGGTAAAATGTTAGCTGTGTGGTGTGTAAAGAAGCTTTTTCCTTTGCAGATATGAACTGATAGTAGATAAAAGCAGACTTGGGAGTAAGAACCCCACCAAAGGGAAAGCGGAACAGCCACAAGCAGGTGAAAAGAAGTTTTACTTTGGCGGCTCACCCATCAGTCCCCAGTATGCTAATTTCACCGGCTGTATAAGTAATGCCTACTTTACCAGGTATAATATTTTTCCTATTCATAAATCTGCATGATTGATAAAGATCAGTCAATAATGAAATTATTTACATTATTAAAACTGAGAACTGTAAAATTTGTCAAAGGCATTAGATGGTAGTAATTAAAAGTTTGCATATGCTTGAGCAACTGACATACTTGGCTTTGTGTGTAGGTTTTTTGCCCTTTAATTTCTATGTGACCTAGGCTAAGTAAGCCTTCATCTTGTCACCTGCAAAATGCAGATAATAGCGCCTTCCTGTGAGGGTTAAATGAGATAACACGCATAAAGCGCTTGGCATACAGCAAGCTATAAATAGTAGATGTGATTATTTCCAGACTTATTATTAATGGTATAGTACAGAGCAACATACCCAAATTCTTGTTAGAGGTTTAAGTCTTCTTAATTTAATGCATGACTTTAAGCAAAGCCGTTAATCTAGGTCTTTAACAAAGACAATGAGTGCTCCCTGAGTACAAGAATAAGCAAGAGAGGAATTTACTGCAGACTAAGTAACACAGAGGACTCCCAATCTCCAGCACAGTGAGGGAAAATATGTTCATCTGTCAGAATGCGCTGGTGCCAGGAACATGGTTATTGATTAATTGGTTAAATGATCATTTAAAGGGCACTGATTAAGATAGTGGTTGATGAATACAAGACTCGCCACACACAAAAAGATTTTAATTGCCAAGGTTCTTTGACTTTCATAGTTTTCATCATCTAATTCTGAAGAACGTTTTTAAGACATTTTCCTCTGTTACGAACATAGGTTGGACAGAGATGTGGAGGTCGAAGATTTCCAGCGGTATTCTGAAAAGGTCCACACTTCTCTTTATGAGTGCCCCATTGAATCTTCACCATTGTTTCTCCTTCACAAAAAAGGAAAAAATTCCTCAAAGCCTAAAACAAGTCAGAATAAAAAGGTAAAAGATCTGCTATGCCAACTTCCCAATTGCCCTCATATTCTGTGCACACGGCTCTCAACACTGATGCTTTATAGAATTTTCTGTTTGCAACTGTGTTCATATGAAAAGTAGGATTCTTGTAGTATCGTATTCCAGTTCACTAGCTTTGTTGCTTCAATTCTTGTTCCCAAGAAACAGTTTGAATCAGCTTTTACTTATACTTCCAACTACTTTTCATTATAATGGTTATAAATTGCTCAGTACTTAACAATTTGTATATATAATATATTATTTAGTACTCTAATTCTCTATATCATTTGCTTTCATGTAACAATCTCAGGCTGCTGTCACAATCACAGAAATTCCTAGTTTCTGCTCTTACCTTTGTTTTCCCCTCCTGCCTTGACCCTCACTTCAACCAGTCACATGGACAGTTGATCTGCAGCATCAGCCAGAGCTGCTCCATCATCAAAATCTAGGCTTCTTAAATTGCATCCTCTGACTTCTATTCTTTCTCATTCATTTGCTCCTAGTAGGTATATTATTTGCCTTCATTATGAATGAAACTCTTAATTCCTTCCTATTCTTTCAATCTACCCCTCCGCATCCCCTTCCTGGTCCAGTGTTACCAATGCACTCAGGTGCCAGTACTCCCACGCTGGTCCAAGTCACCAGCATCTCTCATCTGAATTACTGCAATAGCCTCCCACTGGAGCCTCTCAAGAGGCCTCCTTGCTTCTGCCTTGTTCCCCAGTAATCTACTCTCAACATAACAACGAGATCCTTATAAATATGTTATGTCATGTCACTCCTCTGCTCAAAGTGGCTCCCCACTGCACTCAGAATAAAAGCCCAAGTCTCTACTGTGTCGTAAGAGGCTCTATGTTATAAAGGCCCCTTCCCCTCACTCGCTCTTCTGCCCACAGTGATCTCCTGGCTATTCCTAGAATGAGCCATGTGCGCTCCTGCCTTAAGGTCTTTACTCGAGCTTTCCTTCTGCCTGGACCACTCTTCCCCCTAATATCTGAGCAGACAACTCCTCCTCTAGGATTGCCCAGCTCTCCTCTTCTCAGTGAGACCTGTGTAACCTCCTATTTTATACCAGCCCGTCCTGACTTCTACCAGTGCTACTGGTCTCCTTTGCTTTTTCCTAATTGTTCTTTTTTCTATAGCACTTATCACATTTTAATTTATTATAGACTTTATTTATTATGTTTAAAATTTATTGTCTGTCTCCTGCTAGAATGCAAGTTCCTTTGTTTTGTTCATTGATGCATCCTAAGAGTCTAGAACAATGTATGTAGTAGGTGTTCAATAAGTATTTAGTGGTCTGCATCATAGGATTGTCATCAGGACGAAATGAGTTAATGCGTGAAGTGCTCTGAGCACGGTGCCTGGCATAGAATAAACATTGAATTGAATATTCGCTGTCCTATCTCTATAAAGCCTTGCGAGTGTTTCTGGAGGATCTATTCCTAGAGTGGAAGTGCTTGGCTTAGGGGAATGTGTGGTTTCAGTGTTGAGGCAATACCAATTTACACTCCCACAAACAGCATTGGAAAGAATCTACTGTCCCTCACAATGGCTAACAGTGGATATAATCAAAATTTTATACTTTTGTCAATCTAATGGACAAATAAGACATCTCATTGTGGTTTTAGTTTGCATTTCCTTGAACGCTAGTGAGGTTGAGCATCTTTTCAGGGGAAGAATCAGTTTCCTTCCAAGACTGGCTTCTGAACCATCAGCAAGAGGGAAGCATCCCTACCAGCTTCTCACTTCTGATGGCTTTTCACTGACCATTATGTCTTGAGCACTTCCCCATATATTTCAGCTATGTGGACCACTTTTTTAGAATCCCGTGAAACTTCTCCTTTGTCCACACATGATTTATCAATGTTAATAAAATAATTTTATTCACATATAATCAAACCTTACTACTTTTTCTGGATCCCTTCCTGAATTTCACAAGTAAGACGATAAAGTGGTTAGGGAGATAGATAACATTGATTTTTATGAAGGATTTTGCTATAGGACACTATGAAAGGTTTTTCAGAGGAGACTATGAAATTCTGATGCAGTCTTACTGTCACCTTCATATATTGATGCTAAAAGGTTTATCCTGAAAATCTTTTAGCTGGCACTTGAGCACTGATCAGTAGATCATTGGCAGCAGGCTAACATCGTGGGTTGACAAGGAGGATCAACCCTCTAAAACTAACATAATATACTTCTTTAAGTGAACATAGTTTTCTATATGAATCTGTCTATCAAATATTCATGGTTTCCAGGTTACAATCAACGGTCTTGGGAACTGTTAACACAAACTTTTCCATATTATAGGAAACCTCTTAGCCTTTCCGGTAAATAGTCTTAGAAACTCAACTTTGCAATAATAAGATACAGAATCACCATAGATTTAATTTATATTTTTTGGTAACTAGAATGTCAATGTTTGCTAATCTTCTCTCGTATTGACCCTAGTATCAATAGCTTCTTAAATAGCTACCCAGAAAAACTTGTGGCCTCTGGTTTAAATTTTTATTCAGGCTGAATCACAACAATTTGGGCTTATAATAATTTATTTTCACAACAACTTCCTAATATTCATTTTATAAATTTATTATAATTCATTTAACCATTAATAGACCTTTGGTTATTTCCAGTTTTCTCCCTTTTATGGGTGAAGATCATTGTATATTAATCTTTGATCATATTGCTGAATAAATCTTTCAGATAGATTCCTAGAGGTACAACTACTGGGTCAAAGCAAATTATTTTCCAAAAAGATAACACTGATTTATATTCCCCTATGAGCATATAAGAATATCTGTCTTACCACTCATGGTCCAGCTTGAAATTTTTTCATAATTTTTATGTTTTCAAATTTAATTAGGAAAGTAGTTTCTCATTTGGTGTTTAATATGATAGTGAACATTTTATATATTGCAAGAAACATCATTCTGGGCTATCTGGCCAACCATTCCCTTATCTGAGAGTTGATTCCCTACCCACCAGGCAGGCCAGTATTGTAGATGCGTGACCTCGTCTACCTGGATATAGATGATTGGACCAGGATAGATCATGTGAACTAAGCTGGGCTATCAGATTCTCTTCCTTGGAAACTTAAAGAGAGACTAGACTAAGCTGGTCATTGCACAGAAAGCATGTAAACCTAAGAGCTCTATGTTAATCATGCACAGAGAAAGAAAGCTGCTTTAGAGAAAGGAAAAAGGCGGAAAGCTGTCCTGCAGAGAAAGACGAATGAAAGCAGACATTGAGCAAAACCAAGCTGAGATACCGGAAACATCCAGAAAAGGAGTTGCCCTGACTCTTCCTGGCTTTCCAATTCCTGATTCTTGCCCCTAGTAGGACCTCACTATTCAAAATTCTCTCAGATTGTGTACGATACTCCTATATCCTTTCAATGCCCTGCCCTCTTTTTCTTAAGTAGCTCAACGAGTTTGGCTGTTATCTGAAACAAAAGAATCTCGCTAAATTGACATTGGTACCACCAGTTGGATTGCAACTAATAGACCCTCAGAGAAAAAAATAAAGTCAAAGTCTTGTGGGATTCAATGAGAATCCACAAACACACATACCCATTTTAGGATAGTAAACTCAGTCTCTGTGTTACATGATAGTGAAGTAATTGATTAGGTTATAACTTGTCTTTGTTATTATTATTTTTATTGTTATTTAGAGCATATATCCACAGAGGATTTAGAGTATTTGGTTGCCATATATAAAGATAAGAGTGAGACAAGGGTGATCATATCTCGCATTATAAGGCCTGTTACTCCACTAGGGTTGGAATACAGCATGGAATTGGGGGAAATTTCCCAAGATATGTTAGAGGAAAGGAGTCTCCTGGAAACCCCCCTCCAGCCCATTCTGCGCACCCATGGCTTGAAGCTATGGCCGTTATTTGTAGGTGAGGGCTTGGAGCAACAAATATTGGTGACTGGGTATATTTCCTCCATCCAAGAGAGAAGGCTTGCTTCTGTAGTGGCGACTCAGGTGCAGAATCCTGATGACTATGTGAGGAAGGGAAGAGGGGCTGGTGGAACCAGGTGGACTTTCCTAGGTTATGTGAGTCTCCGAGCTCCCATGTCGCTCTCTCCAATCTAAGCACCACCGTGAGAGTCTCCACTGCCAGATCCTACTGTAGGAGCTGCTGCCCTGAGAGCGCGGCGCTGGCACAACTGGTCTGCCCTTTCAGTAATTAGTCTGTCCTCTGCCCACTGTACCAGATTTTGAGGGTAATTCTGGGATATTCCTGGAAGACTGATTTTTTTGGAGGTCTTGTCTTTTGCCCATGTGAGATTAAGGGTTCTGTTGTTGATCTGTTCCAATCTGTATTATATCTTCTGGAAGATCCAGACTGCTTCGTTGTGCTGATGGAAACTCTCCTAGATTTCCAGGACTATTGTGGATTTATTTTATGTGTGTGGTTCTTCTGACATTTCAGTGGGATTAGGGAGGGGGAAAAACTAACTGTGTGTGTCTATTCAAAAATTCTGAGCCAGAAGTCATCCTGTCCCATTTCATCCTGTATCTCCCCCCAACTCTGGCCGTCTTCTCCAGTTCCCCCTACCACCAAACATTTCCTCTCTTATCTGCCCTTCTGTTGTTGCAAGCTTTCTTGCTAAGTGGGTCATCAGTTCACTCCCTGCTTTCAAAACCTGTGTGGCTTCTTATCACCTAAAAAACAAAACCCCATCGTCTAGCAAATCGTCTAGTGTCCTTTCTGTCTGGCACCAATCTGTCTTCTAATTTGCTATTTATAGGCCTGTTCCTCCAAATTGGTTTTCAGTTCCTTAAAAAACAGGAAGCACTTCTCACTTACCTTTCTATTCCCCATCACACAGCGCCCAGAAGTTTTCCTCTCCCTTCACTTCTACCTGTTAGATACTCAGTAAACATTTGCTTGAATAAATGAACAAATAACTGAATGATCAGATTTATTTGCATTTACCTTTTTTTGCTTTAGGAATTAAGGCTAAATAACCATTAAATGTTAGCCTACAGGTTCAACTCTAAATTTTAAAATCAGCAGTGCAATTTCAAGAGCACAAGATAATTTTAAAACTTATTCTATATCCTGTCGTATAAAAGTTTGCTACATTGCCTATCACCAAAAGTATTCTAAAATATTTTTAAGATGTTGCTAATTAAGTTAACATTTTATATAGCATGTGTCAATAATAATCTATGAGTTAAAGTGATACGGTTGCCTATGATATGAGGGTTTTATTGATTGATTCTCTCAGGGTTATTTTATTGCCAACTTTTCCATTTTTACCGTTGGTTAAGTTGTGCATTTAATGTAAATGATAGAGCAATTATCTCTATAGCTTCAGTTTAGCTCCACTTTACTATCACAGACTAGAATTTTGGATTTGTTAACATACAATATTGTTGTTTGTTGTTGTTGCTACAGCTGTCATTTGCTTATGGGTGGTTGAGGGAGAGAAGAAAGGAGGCTAATATTTCATGAAAGGAAAATGCACAAATAATATACACTTTAATCACATTATTATTAATGGTAAGGATCATAAATGAATTTTTGCTGCTGGTATGTCATTTTTATACCTTAATATGATTTATTTCCTTTTTTTCATAGGGAGGGAAAAGTAAAGATGCACCTTCATGGGATCCTGCTGGCCTGAAATTCCTAGAGCGGAATGCTCCAAGAGACTCTCATTGCCAGCTTTCCACCAGACCGAGAGCCATAGAGCACGCCTATCAGTATGGAGGGACCGCCAACAGCCGCCAAGAGTTTGAACACTTAAAAGGAGATTTTGGTGAAAAGTAAAGTAACACACTCTCCTTCCAGAAACTTAACACTATGGCTGGGCTTCATCCTTATTTACCATATGCCATCTTTTTCCTATGATCTTTCCTTTCTGTGCCACCTTAATCCTATTCTTTTATCATCAAAATAAATACTAAATAGTACATGATTCGTACTTTCCAATAAATTACATACTCTGTGACTTTTTTCCCAAAAGTAAGGTACGTGAAACAACATTCTCCTAAGAGTTTGCTGTGTTTTATCAAGAAGAAAAGACAAAGAAAGGAAACAGGCAAATTTCAAATGATGCATCCTCTAACCTTCATATCACCTTCCCTCCCTCATACAAATTGCTTTCAGATTGTAAATGGGAATATATCTGAACTGCTAGAAGGTTAATAAGGAAAGATGCTGAAAACACAATACACTTGTATTTCTGTTGGCCCTCAAGCTGTCTCAAAACCCCTTGCCTTTCCCCAATCTTTCATGGATCTCCCAGTTATAGTATTATTGAGGATTTCTTGTTATAGTGTTAGCATCCAAATATTCTTATATAGGTCTTACATAGCTCTTTCACATATTCATACAGGGGTGCATTCAATAAGAAAACTCTAGTGCCTTCTAGTTTGCTATTTGCCTAATAGGAAGAATCAATATTTCGTGTAATTCAGGAAGAATTTAGAGTTAATCAAACTAGAAGTTAGCCTAAATAAATGTATCTTATCTACGGCCTGGAGCTAAATTTCTAGAGAGTTTTGTTTAATTTCTACACACTCTGGTGGCTCTTTTTAACATGTGATATCCATTGATTAATTCTTACTGGGAAAAAATTGAATCTGTATTTTAGATAGTACATAAATCATAGTTTCTATGTAAATTTCTGCATGCATATTAATTGCTCACTAGTATGTTGTCCACATGAATAAGCTTCCTTAACATACAGATTTTTATTAAACGAATTGCAACCATGTTTTCAAAGCAATACTGATATGATCCTTACTGAAACACTTCCTTCAATGTGGAATGTATTTCTGTTGTATAAGGAGGTAGACCAGGATTTACATTTTTAAACTAGTCAAGCTTACCTAATATTCATTAACAATACTAAAGGATAATTAGAAGTAGTGCTGGTTGGGATTAGATAGGATGGCAACTTATTTATTCTTCCTTACACTCCATTGCTTTGGGAAGTTAGAGATCGCCCTCAGGCTCATTTTACAGGTGGTAAGATTTTTCTTTTCATTTGCAAGGTCTCAGTTTTCCATTCGTCTGAAAACTCGTTCCTCCCATGGGATGATTTTCTATGTCTCAGATCAAGAAGAGAATGACTTCATGACTCTATTCTTAGCCCACGGCCGCTTGGTTTTCATGTTTAATGTTGGCCACAAGAAACTGAAGATTAGAAGCCAAGAGAAATACAATGATGGATTGTGGCATGATGTAAGTTGAAGGCAGAGAATATTATCATCAGCAAATGTCCACCATTGTCAAATGGACTGACACTAATGCCCCACTATTGGATTCTCTAGAAACATCTCTTTTAAAGTTCTGTTGATATATACTCAGAGCTCAACATCAAAAACTTTTATTAATTCCTTATAAAAATCTTGAAGCATTCTATTTTGCAAGAGATACAGGCTAAGTGTAATTTCTTTTTTTTTGTGGTGAGGAAGGTTGGCCCTGAGCTAACATCTGTGTCAATCTTCTTCTATTTTATGTGGGATGCTGCCAAAGCATGGCTTGATGAGTGGTGCTAGGTCCTCACCTGGGATCTGAACTTGCGAACCCTGAACCACCCAAGCAGAGCACGTGAACTTAACCACTACACCACAAGGAGATCCTCAATTTTTTTTCTTTTTCTTTTTTTGGCAGATCAACTTCCATTTCTTTTTTTTTTTTTAGTGCAATTATTTTAACCAAAGGATCAAGGGCCACCATAAACTGAAGTCTGGTTTCTAAGGATTTTTCATTTGACTGGTTTCTTTCCACTGCCTATAATTCTCTAAATTTTCAACAATGATTGCTGAATGTCTTTTATAGGCTAAGCTTTGGAAGATACAAAGACTAAATCTGTTAGGAAGATGGGATACAACAGGGAGAATTTCCTAAACATTGAAGGAAATCAGTGTGTGTGTGATGGAAAGAATAAGCAATGCAAGCTGCAGTGCAATTAATTACAATAAATTTAGGAGAGAGAGCATGTGGGCTGGCCCATGGGAAGAGCTTCATAGAGAGCTCTGCTAAATATAAGCTGTATTCAGAAATAGGCCTGACTTTAAACTTTAAAAAGGCCTTAACTTTGAACCAAGTTTTAAAGGAAGGGATGAACTCCTACCCTCCAGAGAAAGGACTGCTTTTTTAAACAATTTCTGCAGATTTCCCACAGCATTGCAAAAGCCAAGTTGGGAGGTGAGGATCACAGCCATTCCCCTCATCCCGGGATGTACTTGAACTGTGCTACTGTCTTTCTCTCCATGCAGGTGATATTTATCCGAGAAAAAAGCAGCGGCCGACTGATCATTGATGGTCTTCGAGTTCTAGAAGAAAGCCTTCCTCCTACTGGAGCTGCCTGGAAAATCAAGGGCCCTATTTACTTGGGAGGTGTGGCTCCCGGAAGGGCTGTGAAAAATGTCCAGGTAAGCCAGTTGTGCCCAGGTACAGCCACTGACCTTTAGAGCTGGAAGACCATTTAATCCAGCCGTCATTTTATGGTTAGGAAATTGAAAGAGCAAAACTGTAGTTTGGCTTGAGGTGGAATATCAAAGAGAGGTATTGTCCTATGGGATGTCTGTCCGCCCTGTGATGTCACAAAGTCAGGAGTGATCTTTTGGTTCTAAGGTAGAGGTGAGATGAAAAAAGTTTCAGCAGTATAAATTGTCAGGAAAAGCTATGCCTCAAGGATGATGCTTATTTGTTCAGCAAGTACTTAGACTTTTATTGTAAAAAATACCAAAAACAAAAAGCAAGTCATTCCATTATATGTTATTGAGTGAAAAAAACCTTTCAGACCATTATGTAAACTATGATCTCATTTTTGTTTCTTACACACACACACAATTTGTAAATGTGCAAGGAGATGTGGTTAACCCTGGGAGGAAGGGTATAGTAAGAAACATGTTATTTTGTAATTTAAAAGTTTAAAATATTGCACCTTTAAAAGAAATATGTAGCAATAAAGGAAATGCACCAAAGTACTGAATTTTTCTTAACATAAGTATGCATTTGACTTTAACACAAGAGTTAATACATTTCTAAGATCCATTAATATATGTGGATAAAATTTAAAAAGGGGCAAGGGGTTCATAATTAATTTGATTTTAGGTAAGTAGCCCCATTCCATGACAAGCTCTTTAAAGAAAAGATTTCTAAAAGCAGTGTGACATCAGTTGTCTGAAGCAGCCTGAGTTTCCCTTCTGGTCGTATGATAAATGCTCCACCCCAGTCACAGCTAATGAAGCCAGCAGTGCAAGCTTTCTGCGTTTATTTATCCATGGTAGATTTAGCAGTTAAGAACTTTGCTAGCCCTCATCAGCATTAGGTGATCTTGGGCACAGCTGTCATTCTTGAACGAAAACAAACTAGGATACTTCCAACATGCCATTTGAAAACCACTGCCATTTATTTTGTCACAGTATGTAGAAAAATTTTCATAGCTTAATTACTGCAGGCTGACATTATCAAATGCAAAATTCCAGCTTCAAATAACTAGATACAAAAAGCAACTACCTGGAAAACTATTGATCATTCAGATAGCTAGGATAAACAAGGAATTGCTTGGTTTCTCTTAAGACTCAAATCTCTTCATTTTGTTTCCTTTTGGTGCAGCTGTGAGTGTTGGGAAAATGGATTTTAAGAATTATCTTCTCCCCTCAGATAAACTCAGTCTACAGCTTCAGTGGCTGTCTCAGCAACCTGCAGCTAAATGGGGCCTCCATCGCCTCCGCTTCTCAGACGTTTAGCGTGACTCCTTGCTTCGAAGGTCCAATGGAAACAGGAACTTACTTTTCAACTGAAGGAGGATACGTGGTTCTAGGTAACAGTGATGCGTGTTGAAAACATGAGTCATGAAATACGTCTTTCCTGGGAGTAGCTAACAGGGATATTGGATCCAGAGTTAAAACTTCAGCATGCCAAACTCACTCAACCTAGAAAATGGCCTCTTTCCACAAGGATCACTTCTCCCCTCCTACCGCTCCAGAGAGACACACGTGCCCATCCCTGTTTGCTTTCCCAAATTAGAGCTTCTCCACAGCTGCCAACCCTCTGGACATAGACCATCTTGGCTCCTTTAGAATTTCCTATGCTGCTCCGTGGTCTGATCCATGTCGGCTCTTGGCCACCTTGCTCTCTAGGTCTTTCTCTGACCCCATTTAGCATGACCCATTGTCCCGACTAAAGGAAGTTCCACATCCTCCCTTTGCCTGCAACCCAGCAGACAACACTAACCTTCCAAAATTTTATTTGTGGATTTTTATTCTCCCCAACTATTATTCTCTCGCTTATTCAACAAAGTTTTATTGCATGCCCCTGGTATGACAGTCCCTTTGCCAGGTATTGGCACATAATAGTTCTAAAAATGAATAAAATCCTAACAGGGTACACACAATCACCATCCAATCCACCCAACAAGCATTCTATAGAGCAACTGATAGTGTGAGGAAGGCCCCAGGATAGGTGCTGCGAAGGAGGTTAGGAGAAGGAAATAGAACGTTCCACATCTTCCCTGTGCTCAAGGCACTTAGGTGCTTTGTACATCCCCTCAATGAGGACACCCCAGTGCGGCCAAGTATACTTTCTTAAACCAGGTCCAATAGAATAAGTGGAGGTAGTATTTCCTCTCTTTGTCTGGCTCGTGATTTTACTTTCCCTTCTCCTCCTTTATCCCTAGTGAAACACCAACACTCACATTTCTCAGCCCTTTGTTGAATTCCAGTGATAAGAACTCAAAGGCATGGACAGCTTGAAATGCACAGCGACCTGCACAATTTATGTTCTCCATAAACATTAACAAATAGCAGGAAAAATTAAAAAGTGATTTATAAGGAGCCACGTCAAGTGAACATTATTAAGATGCCGCAGTTTGCAATGAGTCTCTTGGCATGAACACAGCTACTCTTAAGAATTTATTTTCTTGCATCACTGCAGTGGCGGCTCCTAACTGCTTTTGCTGCCCTCACTTTCTCTTTCCTCTGAAATTCTCTGCAGCACTGGCACCAGTTAGTTATTTCTTCATTGTCTAAGAATTATTTTATCATACAGATTTGATACAGTCAGCTCCCTTGTTCAATGACTGCAGAAAAAAATCTAACTTCCATACTGGAGCACTGGAGCCCTTCCCCACTCACCGTGCCTCCTTCTCCCTTTGCAGGGGACGATCCAGCCACCCCGGCCTCCACAGTGCTCTCCACACATCCCAGCCTCTGCACCTGTGCCCCTTCCTCCTCACTTTGGAAATATTAAAGGGTCCTACTAGCTGGACTCAATTTCTTCTCCCCTGAGCTTCCACGGCCATAGTGGATTTTCAGCAAACTGTCCACACCCCGCTTCCCACAAACAAGAGTGGTGTGCTGGTTATCTCAGCCCCCACAGAGCTTTCCACAGTGTTTCTAATGTGGAAAATGCCACTTTCCACTTATCTATTGCAAAATGTGCTAAACTTTCAAACACAGATATAAGAATATATAATTACAAAATCACACCGTGGTTACAAAATTTAGATTGCTGTTCGTGAGAGCTAACAGTGTTTCTCTCCCCAGATGAGTCTTTCAATATCGGGTTGAAGTTTGAGATTGCATTTGAAGTCCGTCCCAGAAGCAGTTCCGGGACGCTTGTTCACGGCCACAGTGTCAATGGGGAGTACCTAAACGTTCACATGAAAAACGGGCAGGTAGTGTGTTACGAATTGTTTCAACTGTCAGTCTCCTCTGACCTTGGATTCTGGATCTGAAGCAAATTTATGTCACAGAATTATTTCATCAATCTTTCCTAACTGGAGGGAAAAAATGGGGAAGCCATAACATGATATTTAAATGAAAGCAATGTTTGGATTTAGAGTCATATACTGGGAATTGATTTGGTTACAGCAAAGAGCTGTGGAAACGTGGCATAGCTAAAAAAGAAAAAAAATCATCAATGATAACAACATAATTCAAGGGTTTTAACAAAATAATTGGAACTTTTTTACAACAAATGCAAACAGCAGACATATCCAACTATCAAAACCAACAAACAGGGGCCAGCCCCACGGCCTAGTGGTTAAGTTCGCGCGCTCTGCTTTGGCGGCCCAGGGTTTCGCCGGTTCGGATCCTGGGTGCAGACATGGCACCGCTCATCAGGCCACGTTGAGGCAGTGTCCCACATGCCACAACTAGAAGGACCACAACTAAAAGATACAACTATGTACTGGGGGGATTTGGGGAGAAAAAGCAGCAAAAAAAAAAAGAAGATTGGCAACAGTTGTTAGCTCAGGTGCCAATCTTCAAAAAAAAGCCAACAAACACTAAAATATCTTTGTATCTATATGTATACCACATGTTCGTGTGTATACATATAATATACATATATTATTTTCAACTGGTATAACAGAAATAAAATTCTGTTATAAACACCGCCTTCATCCTAAAATAGTATTACTAAAGAACATTCATGAGAGTATTCAAATAAATATTAAAGAAAAAGCAGCATATTTTCATTGTTGTTCCTAACATAACTGATTTTCTTGGTTCCAGTACATTCTATTAAACCATATAATAATGAGTCCCTGTATGATGCTTACTATGTGTCAGGTACTATTCTATGCTTTATGCGGATTAATTCCTTTAAGCCCCCCAATGGCTCTGTGAAGTGGGTATTGTTATTATCATACTTGTTTAACAAATGAGAAAGAAGATGCCCAGAGTAAGTAGGAGCATTGGGATATGAACCCACACAGTCCATGCTCTTCACTGATACCTTAACTGCTTTGTATAACATCTTTAGAAATTAAAGGAATTCGTTCTTATTGTTCCTCTCCCTCGTCTTCTCGCCTGTGTCATCATTTTGTTCTCTCTCCTAGGAGCACTGAGTTTAAACCATTTCTATAGCCAACTGAAGAGTGACCCCTTGTCTTCAAATTGTAAAGCTAATCATGTGTGGATGTTGCTTCCCTGTGGTGAATTACTTAAGAAATTTAGTTTTATCACGATGAGGAGAAGTGAAATTAAATTATATAATGTACCCCGTCTTTTGCAGGTCATAGTGAAAGTGAACAATGGCATCCGAGACTTTTCCACCTCAGTGACACCAAAGCAGAGTCTCTGTGATGGCAGATGGCACAGAATTACAGGTGAGAAAGCTGAGTGTCCTGGGTTTCCTTTCTAAAATGAGTCTACACACCTGCCTGTGGGATAATGGCTTGGCAGAACTTCGGCTATAACTTATATGGTAGACTAGGTGATGGATGACAGTCTAAAGTAGCCAAGGAGAGAAAAGCATATGTTACTGGACGAAAATGTGTATATTGAATCCACATGTGGTTTGAAAATATGAATGCTGCCAAAATAGGCTTGGGGAGTTGCTTAAATAATGCATAACTTATGGGGGGGAAGTAGCAGAAAGAGTATCTTAAATATTCTCCCTTTCGAAGGAAAATGTTACAGTGTTTTGCTTGGTTAGACGTTGATGTTTTCAATGATATTAAGAAAGTGAGGGGTTTATCCTGGGATAAATAAAAGCCATTGCTGTGATAAATGAGTCCCTTTCATGTGAAAATTATTCACTCCAGAGCCACTTATGACCAGTCTCTTCCCTGTATTTCAGTTATTAGAGATTCAAATGTGGTTCAGTTGGACGTAGACTCTGAAGTGAACCATGTGGTTGGACCCCTGAATCCCAAACCAGTTGATCACAGGGAGCCTGTGTTTGTTGGAGGTGTTCCAGGTAAGAGTCATTTAAAAAGGACGAGTTTCCAAATCCCAAAAGCAGTAAGTTCTCATCACTGTTACTCTAGTATTAAGAATTGGGCCATGTGTTTTCATAAGTCACCTAATAATTCTCAAGACTTTAGATATAACGTCCTTTCATAGGAAACAGTATACTGACAATTGTGACTCCTCATACAGGGATCACAACACAGCAACCCCTAAAAACCAGACCCCAGCATTCTAACCAGTAGCTAGTACTCTCCCTTGGCCATATTTGCTCACTTTTTTCTCTCTTGCCTTTACGTGGTCTCCTCACAAACACACAGTGAAACACACGCTCTGTTTTATCTCTAGCACAAAGAACATTCATTTACTTATACTGCTCTTGGATCTGAGAACCTTGGTGAGAACCTAAAAGTTTCTTGATAATTGCTGCCCTTCCTTAGCAGGGAAGAAGAGATACACAGTTCTCCCTGTCCAGGATTAGTCTGGATGGAGGCAACAGCTGCAAACCATAAGTTCCATTGTTCCTATGTGTGACATTCCCTAAGAGAGGTCCCCAGATGCAGTTCTGTAAACATCGTCAGTACATTGCTGCTGTCATCTACCAAGAATGGTGTATAATCCAGGATGATGATAGGAGGACCCTTAGGGAACCCCACAATTGTTTTAAACCTTGGAAGCAGGAACCATGACCTTATGTTGAAATTGTTTGTTTCACACATTTCACAAACTTGGAAAAACTGAATGTTAAAGCTAGAAAGAGGGATATAAGGAGAAAACCAAGCTTTTACAAGTGGAATTCGGTGGGGATTTTAAAGAAAAACTTAACATGGTTTTCCTTGTCTCCTAACTAGTTTGTTTAAGACTGACCCATGTAAAGGCAAATAATGCTTTAATTGAGAGAGTGAGAAAGTACAGACAAAATTAAGCATCTGACCTTGGGTACCTCCAAAATACTAGCAACTAAGCCCTCCTCTGCTTTGTAATGTGAATTTTTCAAACACCAGTATTGACAATAACAGTAACTCACTGATGAAAGATTTGAGACCCTCAAAAAGCAGCCCTTCCTCTCCTTTGCTTCCACTATCCACTCCCATCTCCATTCCCCAGTCCTCTACTCTGCTCCTGCCTTCGGTTCTGAAAGGGATCCTGGCGAAGGCCACCATTGCAGTTCACGCAGGTGCAATGTGGAAGGTGTGTCATATCACTTCTCATATGTCTGCACATTGCTTTCTTCCTAGAAATCACAGCATAGTGTAAAATATTTTACAGGTTCCTGAGGGCCTACAGATCAAATTCAGCACAGCATGCGAGGTCCTTGATCCTCTGGCCCCTCCTTGCCCTGCCTCTGCGCTCTCCTCACACCTTCTGGGACTTGCAGTTCTCTGAATGTTCAAGGATGCTCCCTTGCTCCAGGCCTTTGTACAAGTGCACAGGGCCTCAATTTCTGGAAAACGTTCTTCTTCCTTACCTCCTCTAGTACCTTTTCAAGGAACAATTCCCACTCCTCCCTGAACTTAACTCCTTATTGACTTTTAGGCTCAGCTCAGACTTTTGCTTACACACACGTCCCCTCTCTCCCTAGAATGTGCTCTGCATATCACTGTTGTAGCTCTTAACACACAATATGGTTGAAGTTAGGACACTCCTTACTGCCAGGGAACATGATTTCATTCAACACACATCAAACATTTATTGTCTGTTAAGCACCATGCTGGGCTCCAGGAGATGGACAAAACAAGCATGGCCCTCCCTCATGGAAGTTATAGTATTTCTTCTTTACTTTGCATCCAAAGTGCTTACTACGTCACTCAAATAAATATTTGTCTCTTTGATTTTTGTTTGTTTTTAGAGTCTGATCTCAGAATTACACACTGCCGTCATCTCTCACTACAAGAGTTGCTAAGCGCCGCAGGCTGGGTGGGCAAGATGTACCTGAGCCAAATTCAGCCTGCCTGAGACATATAATGAGTAGCAAATTTTAGCTAATGAGCCAGCACACAGGAACTAGCAGGCCAGGGGGGCCTAACCAGCAGCCCACTGCACCATGGCTGCTTTAATCCCATCTAGGAATCATGCCAGTAAGCCTAGAACAAAAGCAATTATAATTTAAGCTGAATGTCATTAATTATATCATTTTGAGCTGTTCAAGATTAGTTCCACTAAAATCACATCAGAAACTGGAGCATTAAAAAGAATGACTAAAGGAAATTAGTCATAAATAAAACCCCTGGATGCACTAAATTCTCTTGGAATCCCAACCAGTTCTCTTATACCACGCAGAACCTTGGTGACATTATTTCAAGCAATAAAACGTTAATACATTAAAATTCAATGAACTATACACCAAAAAAATCAACTTTACTGTATGATAAATTTAAAAATCAAAGTTAGAAGTTAGAGAATTTTTTAAGTTAATGTAGTCCCCTACAACACAGATCTGACCATTCATTCCTCTACCAAAAATTCTTCATTCTTTTGTATACTTCAACCTGAAGAAAGCTCGCGCTTAAAATCATGTGTTGATTTTATTAATCAATTACTTAGGGTTCTAGGGCACTTTACTCTCGCTACCTACAATTAGTTGTGTGGTGAATTATGCAGGCCATAATTTCTATATGAATTATTTCCTCTAGATGACGTCCCCCATGAACCGAAGGGTGGTAAGCCTGGGCAGAATCGAAATCCATGTTCTAAAACTAGCCTCCAAAATGGGCACAAGAAATAGATGTTTCTTCCCCTTTATAGTCTTTCCTGTTCACTCCTTTTTATTCTGATGATGAAGCACACTGAGCAAGCTTGAAGAATATATATAGTGATACTAATCTAGAGACAAAGGAATTGATCTCTCAGGTCCCTTCCAAATCTAAAACTTTATAATTAACCTAAATATGAAATTCTATTTCTATGATTTATTTTCAGTACAAAGCTTCTTCTGCATATTCTTAATCTACATTGCTTAGAAAACTTATTACAGCTGCTTGATGATGTTTAATTTGCTGTCCTGTTCTATGTTCCTTCCTGAATTAGTGATTTCTAAGTGTTTTCCATCTTTTGTCTGCTACTGTTCACATAACTGTTTGTACATAATAATAAGCTTTGACTAAATGGATTGTAATTTCATGATATTTCTAAGCTCTCTAAATTGCTTTAAATTATATTGCTTCTATCATCTCAACACATTTAATTGTGTCTGTACAATTAATAAGCATAAGGCTTCTTTGAGATCTCTAATTAAGGGAAGAAGATTCCCCTGGCATACCTCAGGGCACCTGTGCCCACCCAGAGACTAGGCTAGTTATCATTATCCTATTTACTGTTCTTAAACACTGAGCTCAGAAAAATTAGAATTCAGTTTATTTGAATTCATTATTTTCTCATTATATTTTATGAGCTTGGCAAAAATGTGGAGGGTTAAGGGTGAAAAGTAGTGATACAAATTAAACAGAAACATTAACCAAGTCCAAAAAGAGTGTGGATGGTAAAAATTTCCCGCTTCTCAGCAAAGCACACAAAATAAGTGAGGCCCAGGTGAAATTAACTCTAAAGAGCACAGGTAGATCCTGAAAATTCACTGCTGAGGCTTTGCATGTCAGTGGTCAATTTCAGCCTTGGAAGACAGCTGCAGTATACTCAGAAATTTGATCATGGAAAACATGGCAAAACTTTAAAATTACCACGTGTTCATATTACTTGGAAAGCAGATGATATTCCTGAGAAATATTACTATATTCCACTTTTGACATGTAAATCATTGCAATGATGTAAGCAATTATTATGTATATTTTCCCCACAAAGTAATATTTGGGCTTGGAGTGGCTCGATTGCAATCTTTGTTTTCATTACTGTCTTTTTTCAGAGTCTCTCCTGACACAGCGCTTGGCCCCCGGCAGACCCTTCACAGGCTGCATCCGTCACTTTATGATCGACGGGCGCCCGGTGAGCTTCAGTAAAGCAGCCCTGGTCAGCGGTGCTGTGAGCATCAACTCCTGTCCGGCAGCCTGACACAGCAGAGCAGAGCAGAGCTGCCCAAGGACAAAGTTCTCAAGAGCACTGAAAGGAACACAAAACCGGCCAAGAGGAACCACAACTCTTCCCCCGGTGGAAGCTTCCATCTAGTTAATCAGGACTTAAATGAATCATCAGGGACTGGAAGTTTATTATTTCTCATTTGGGTTCTTACCTTGGATCCAAAATGTCTTCAATGGACATCGAAGCAGTTTTAAACTTACTTGTATTGTATTACTTCCTGCTGGTGAAATTACTGTTCCTGTTTCTAATAAAATAGAAGGGATTCTAAATAAACACTGGCACACATTTCTAAAGTGTGGCTAGCTTCTCAGATTCATCTTTCTTTCAGGGAAGATAACTTTCAATCTATATCAAAATATCTTCGGTATACCTCTCATTATCCTGAAAAGATCGACTAATTTATGTAAAATCTAAAATTAGATGATAGATTTGCCTTTAGCACTTTTGTTTGGTCTATCAGTATAACAAAAATATTTTAGGTTTATAGCAGTTATCAAGGTGTAATAAAGTACATTTCTAACAAATTATTAGAAAAATGGAAGTATAATTTAATTTTTTCTAGATAAAAAAAGAAATTAAGGGGGCCTGCCCAGTGGCGTAATGGTTAAGTTTGCGTGCTCTGCTTCAGCAGCTGGGGGTTCGCAGGTTCAGCTCCCAAGCGTGGACCTAGCACTGCTCATCAAGCCCCACTGTGGTGGCATCCCACATAAAATAGAGGAAGACTGGCACAGATGTTAGCTCAGTGACAATCTTCCTCAAGCAGAAAGAGGAAGATTGGCAACAGATGTTAGCTCAGGGCCAATCTTCCTTACAAAAAAGAAAAAAGAAATTAAACAACTACGTTTTCCCTTATTTCTTTAAAAGAACAATAGAATTGTGCATGAGGGGAGGTTCCTGTATGATACCATTACTGTGTGTTCTGTAGGAATCAGGGAGGACATGACAGCAAAGAGAGTAGGACAAAAACATAAAATTCAATTTAAAAGTATAAAAGACCTTTTATTAAAAGTTTTTTCCCCATGTCTCTGAAACACAATTAGTCTTATTTCTAAAATTTTATAATCTTTTTTTTTAGGTATCTACATTAATAAAGTCTAGAAAACAAAAAATAGGTTTGACTAGCTAGTGGAATATTAAAATACAGAAACCGAAATAAAAGAATTGTACATGAAAAGATAACAGTGGAGACAAAATGAGGGAAAATAGGCTCTCATATCAACAGAATCAAGGAAGTGTAAAAGGAATAACTTTTGGGGCAAGGGGAAAAGGTATAAAATATTTTGAGGAATTACTAAGGAATAAAATAATCTCTTACCTTAAAAATATTATATATATAACTTATATTCCTCAGCTACCCTCCTGTCTCAGGTACATTAATAATAATGTTGAAGATCTCAATGTAAAGAGCTAACCTCAATTCATAGAGGACTTACTAAGTGCCAGCTTCCAGGATAAACTAAAGTTGATTTCATTTGCTCATCACACTAATCCTACGAGGCAGCATTTGCAGAAGAGAAACCTGCGACTTGGAAAGTTTCAGCGTAGCTTGTCAGCTGTCATCCAGCTAGACCGAGGAGCCAGGTTTTGAAACAGGAGACAGCGACATTATCCTCTTGCTTCCTGCCTCCAGGGGACTGTCTGCCTTCAGGCCAACCCTCAGCTGGTCTCTAGAGCTGGAGGCACAGACCCAAATGCCTATAGAGCCAGAAAGGGACCATAAAGGAGCAAGGCCAGTGGGGTGTGACTGAGAAAATCAAGAGGTACTTGCCACGGCTTGTCTAGAAGGGCAGCAGGTGCTTCACTCAGCTGATTGTCACCAGGAAAGGACACGAGCCTTGAAGGGCCAGAATTTCCAAAAAAAACTGGAGCCGTGAAATTTGGGGAGAGTTGAAATGGCCTGATTTTTCAGTTAGTAACTAATTAAATTAAAGCAACAGCAACCACAACAGAAGGAAAAATACCGGGCTGACCAAACAAAACCTTCTGACAGCCATATGTGACTTCTGGGCTAAAAACTCTGAATCCAAGAGCCTAGGGCCTTAACCGGTACAGACTGAACCAGTGCTTAAAACACACTGAACCCTCACAATATTCCCTCCATCAGACGCAAGCGGGAAGAAGTGGCTTTGAAACCACCTACTGTTTTCTTTTCTGAAAGATTTTTCTGAGGCATCCCAGAGGGCCGCTCTATCCCTCACTCTCAGCAGTAGCACAAAGTAAACTAACCCAGCCCAGGGGCAGACCCTGTCTGGAGCTCCAGCAGCCAGGCACACAGCCTCACATATAGACAGACTGAAACCACAGAAATGCCTCTACCTTCTCCACAGTTCATAAAGCCACTTTGAAGAGTTAGTATTTCACATTCTTATGCTTGGCAAATGAGAATCTCCTGACCCACACCCTCTTAACGACGACACGACGACCTTCTGAAATTTAGAATCTACCATTTATAAGAGCTTGATTCTGTTCTTAGATGGGACCCCATCTTTTCCCAGCTTCTGTCTAGGGAGGAAGAAGTAGGATTTTTTTTCTTTTAGTTAAACATAGTATATCAGGACTTCATATAGAGAAAATATGGGCTGGGTGCTCATAGTAATTTTGACTAGTTATTATTCACAGTCCCCGCCAGTTCAGAGCGGTTTCAAAATGAAGAGACCTGCTATAGCCCACTGTGAAGGGACAGCCCTGTTTGGGCCTGTGTCCCACCTCCTCCTCTCACGGCCACAGCTGATACCACCCTATAGCTTTCCAGTGAAGAAACATCCCATTGTGTGGTGGTATTTAAAGATGAATTCAAACAATGGGATATTTTCTACTGAAATTTTAAATTGGGAAACATGGAAAGAATCAAGCACTTAACAGCTGAGGCCAAAATGAAACTATGCGAAAGCATGGTTTTAAGTGTTTTCCACACAGATTTATCGAGGTACACTTTAAAAAAAAGAAAAAACCTCCGCATTTCCCGTTCTGTAGACCTAGGATAATACATCCACCTGTCCTTTGTGTAGTACAGACCACCTCAGGTCTCAGCCCAGAGTTTGGGGGGTGGGTGGGGGTATTTCAGAAGATGCTGGGATGTACTTGTTCTCTGGGCCCGTGTATGTAACATGGTAGTATAGGGTATCAGGCAGAGTCTTTCCCGTTTCTCTAAATTGCTGACTGCAGCCTAGAGCTGGAACCATAAAACAGCAAATACACCACATTTTCAGTTCACCACACTTTGAGGTGTGGAGCCAATCCCTTCTCCTTTAGGACTGACTCAGAGAAGCCATTTCAGCACACCCAGCAATGTAACACCACAATGCCCCCAACACACCACACACACATCTCACACACACACACAGTCTAAAGAGGCCAGAAAGGCAACAGAAGGAGACACTGTCCAGAATGTAAGCTCCACAAATTTTTGTCTGTGTTATTCACTGATGTAAGAGCTGAAAACAGTGCCTGACATGTAGGTACATGTTCAATAAATATTCATTGAGTGAATTGCTGGAAAGCAGTTTCCATAAAAGTTACCCCTCCCCTCCCAAGACGATCACTTGTAAAGTGCCTGGGAGTCTGAGGAAAAGAAAAACTGATACTGACTTCTCCACTTGGGTTCCCCTGAGCCCAGGGATCTCTGCTTTGCCTGAAGGAGTAAGGAGAAGATGAGGGAAAAAATGGCACAGCCCATCAGAGAGACAAGAAGAAGCACTCCTTCAAGTCTTTGGTAACCTTTCAAGTCCTGAAAAGCAGAGAAGCTTGGCTACCATGGATAAGGTCACTCAGTTTATAAACTTCACAACACCAGAGGATACCATTCCCAGAGGACACTACTACGGGGCAGGATGGGGCAGGCACAGGGTAGCTGAGACTGAGGGATGCAAGCCTGACATGATCGGCCAAAGCATGGGACAGAGAAGCACGTATAAGAGGAATGTAGCATAATATCGCCAGCCAGAAGCAGCAACTGAGTCCCTCAGGGAATTCCTAGTAGTAATGGCGGCTGCTCGGCATTAAGTTCCTCACCAGCCCAGGCAGTCCATAGGGAGTGTGCAGAGAGTGACACCTCAACTGACATGTTTTCAAATGATCATGTCTAAAGACAGATGATTAATGTGCTGATGTCAGCCTAGAGGAAGGTTACGAAAACACGATACCACAGAGTTGCCCTAACACCTGTTTATAACACTCCCTTAGAGAAAGCTCCTATCTAGGAATGTAAGCAATGTGGGAAAGCATTGACTCAAGGTAGAAGCTTTAGAAGACTAAAGAATTCATACTGGTAAAAAAATTTATCCTTTTAATATAATATCTTTTTGATCCATAGTAATGTCCCCAGTCTCATTCCTAATATCAGTAATTTGTGCCTTTTTTTCCCCTGATAATTCTGTCTAGAGGTTTATCAATTTTATTGGCCTTTTCAAAAAACTAGCTTTGGGTTTCATTGATTTTCTCTATTATTTATCTATTTCATTGAGTTCTCGTCTTATCTTCATTATTTCTTTCTTTCTGATTATTTTGGGTTTAGTTTGCTCATCTTTTCTGCTTTCTTAAGGTGAAAGCTTTTTGACTTGAGACGTTTCTTATTTTTTAATGAAAGAATTTAACACTTTCTCTCTAAGCTCTACTTATCTGGACCTCTTGCATTTTGATATGTTCTGTTATCATTTTCATTCGGTTAAAAATACTTTTCTAATTTCTCTTGTCGTTTCTTCTTTATTTAGGGGTTATTTGGAAGTACGTCATTTAGTATCTCAATATTTGGAGATTTTCCAGATGTTTTTCTGCTGTTGATTTCAAATTTAATTCTGTCATGGAACATACTTTGCATACTCTGCATACTTTTCAGTTTATTGAGACTAGTTCGTAGCCTAAAATGTGGTCTATTCTTGGTAAGTTTTCCATGTGTACTTGAAAAGAATGTATAGTATTCAACCCGACTGTCATTATTCTACCAGTTGTTGAAAGACGTTGAAATCTCCAGCTATAACTGTGAAGTTATTTCTCTTTTCATTTTCATCAGTTTCTGATTTATGTACTTTGAAGCTCTGCATAAACATTTAAGATTGTTATGACCCGGTTATCGTTGTGAAACCTCTCTCTTTATCCCTGGTAGTATTCCTTGCTCTAAAATTATTTTGTCTATTACTAAGATAGCTACTCCGACTTTCTCTTGATTCACGTTTACATGGTATGTCTATATTCGTCCTTTTATACTTTCAATTTTATCCGTCTTAGTATTTAAAGTATGTTCATGTAAACAGCATCTTCTTTTCTACCCAATCTGACGACCTCTGCCTTTTAATTGACGTGTTTAGACCTTTTGTAATTAATGCAAATATCAATATGGTTTGGCTTAAATCTACTATCTTTTTTCCTTTCTTCCTCTTTCCCCATCTTCTTTAGGATAAATTGAGTGATATTTATTCCATTTTATCTCTCTGTATTAGCTTTCTGTTACTGTTCGCTTGTTTCCAGAGACAAATCTAAAGTTTACAATATGTGTTTACCTTATCACAGTTTATCTTCAAATACTATTGTCATTTCATAAATACCCTAAGATACTTACAAAAGTAAGCTTCCATTTTTCTTCTTCTTTTTTGCTATTGTTATCATACATTATATTTTTATACAAATTGTTATTTTTGCTTTAAACAGTTACTTGTTAAACAAATGTTTAAAAATGAGAAAAAGGCTTTTATATTTCTCCACATATTCTCCATTTCCTGTGCTCTTTCTTTATGCAGATACAAATTTCCACCTGGTATCATTTTCTTTCTGCCAGAAAAATTTCCTGTAACATTTCCTATACTACAGATCTGCTGGTGATAAATTCTCTCAGCATTTTTTTATTTTTTGGCTGAAAAGGCTTTCCTTCACCATTTTTGAAAGATGCTTTATTGTTCCATGGCCTTCTTGCCTGCATGTTTTCTGATGAAAAGCGTGCTCTCATTCTTGTTTTTGTTCCTCTGAATGAATGTGTCATTTTTCTTTGTCAGGTTTTAAGATTGTCTCTTTATCCCTGGTTTTCATATAATGTAATTGTATGGCTTTTTTTGTTTTCTTCATGTTTCTTCTCCTTGTGGTCAGTTTAGCTACTTGAATGTATGAATTTATAGTTTTCATCAAGTATGGAAAAATTTTGGCCATTATTTCCTCAAATTTTTATCTTCCATCTTCCCTCTTTCTTCTGGGAACACTTACATATATGTTAGACTGCTTCATATTGAAACACAAAATTTATGCTTTTCTTTTAGTTCTTTTTTCTTGTATTTCATTTTGGATAATTTGTATAACTATGTCCTCAAGTTCATTAATCTTTTCTTCTCTGGTGTCTAATCCATTCTTAATTCCATTGAGTGTATACTTTTATATCAGATATTGTATTTTCCATCTCTAGAAATTTACTTTGGGTCCTGTTTATACTTCCATTTCCCTCCTCATAATAATTATGCTTTCATCTACTACTTGAATATTTATGGTAGCTTGTCTGCTACTGATATCACCTGTCATTCTGAGTCTGTCTCTATTGACTAATGATTCCCTTGACTATGGTTGTATATTCCTTCTTTTTTGAATTTCTGGTAATTTGTTATTGGATGCTGATCATTGTGAATTTTACATTTTTAGTGCTGGATTTTATTGTAGTTCCTTAAATTTTGAGGGGTTTTTCCCCCCTCCTTGTATGCAGTTTGGTTACTTGGAATCAGTTTGATCCTTTCAAGTCTTGCTCTTAAGCTTTATTAGGGCAGGTTCAGAGCAGCCTTCAGTCTAAAGCTATTCCTGCCCTCCCACCCCAAAACCACCTCCACTGAGGCAACATCTTGCTGAGGACTCTACTCAATGCTCCATCTATTAAAAGATCTTTCCACTCTGGTTGAAATACAAATTATTCCCCGTCTTATATGAGCTCTGAGGAATTTTCCATCACTCCTTTCTCCTTTCCTGTTATTCTTTCCCTAGCCTTGGGCAATTTCCTTTCTGGATTTTGTTCTCTTCCTTTAAGGAGTATTAATTTTTTATTTACCAGATAAGTAAGTTACTTAGGGATCACCTTGATTCTCCCAAGTCTTGTTTTTAAGCTTTCTTAAGGTTGGTATGCATTAGCTTTTAGCCTAGCACTAGTTTAGATCTCCTACTAAGGTGTGAACTTTCTGAGGTCTCTACTCAATGCCCCACATATTTAACAAGGTATTTCTACTCCAGCTGGTTGGAATTCAAACACCTCCCAGCACAGTGTGAATTTTTCCAGTTTATATATATATATATATATATAATTCTCAGAATTTTTCCATTTATAAATCCCAGGAAGTTTTTCTTTTTCACCTCATGTAGCACACATGCATCTATGTCCATGTAATTATAAGCTAATAAACCTTTCATTTAAAAAGGTTTAAATGTATATCTTCAGGAGCAGGAAGATCGACAAGAAACTGGGGGAAATGTATCTGACCCTAAAGTCTGACCCTTTTGGAGAAGACAATTTCATGGGATGGATGGTGGCAACCATCAACAGGAAAAGGAAGCAAGCTGAGCTTTCTGGGGACCATAGCAAGAAGAAGAAAACAGAGATGGCTTAGATCTCACAACTGATCGTTAAGTCTAATCAAACAAAAAGATCCGTCTGAGGTTTCTCAGTACCACTTGTGGGCAATTTCAAGATGATTGTCTGGGACTTGAGGTACAGTGGGATGATGGGACATCACTTTTTTCTGGAAAAACAGGGGTTAGAACCATAGCCTTGGCCTCATTATAATAAACTTAACCAATTACCTGAGCTTCTATATGCAAGCAGTTTTTGTGCTTAACCATGGATTAACCATGGACTAAGAACTTTCTTTGGTCTTGGATATTCTTTCAAAATGCATAATCCACTGGGCAACATTTCTCACCCAATATAATTATTCCTGGGCAGAGCATTATCAAAAGATATGAAGCCAGAAACTGGCGTTGAATATTCAAGTGAAAGGATTCAGCTATGTAGTAACCCAAAAATAAACAAAGGAACCAGTCTAAAATACATTAAGCATTTAGATGGGCCCTTCTTTGTTGATAATCAAGGTAGATTAAGCTTCATCCTGAATTATTGATATTAATGGTCTACTGTGAGCAAGATGATCTCTAAGGTACTCTGTAATTGTGAAATATTATTCTGTCTTATCTATCAAACATAACTCATGCCTTATCACTACATGTGTTTTACAGACTACATTTCTGTCTTTTCCTACTAAAAGTAAACATTTCAACTGTTGTCATCATCCAAAGGTGCCACCACTTTTATTTGTTTACCGGATCATAAGATGATACTGGCCCATTACCCTTGACCTAGTCAGACCTCTACTAAAGACTTAATTATACTATTTAGGATGCATTTCCTTGCTGCTTTGTGCAGGTGGCTTTCTCATTGTTGCATAGACAGTGATGGGAACATCAGTTATTGTCAGGCAATGACTTCCAGGGCATCTTCGTAGTTGCCTGAATGAAAGAGCAAATGATATGTAGTTAGATACTAAAAAGGAAACTTTTTCAGAGCACCAAAGTTTGAGTGTATATTCAACTGCTTTAAGTCATTTTGATATTTTTAAATGTCACAAAATAACTATAACACAGTGTCACTGATGAGGCAGACATTTTAGACTTATGTTGCAAAGAAATTGTGGTTGTTGCCATACATTTAATCACAGGAAATTAATAAAGATAACCGTCCAGATGTTCATTTTGAAAGGTATGCAGTGATTGCTACATGGAAAAAAAAATGGGGAGAGCTTACAATTGTAAACACAAGTGATAATACCACTGCAATTCATACGTGTATGCACCTTAAAATCACCTCGGTTGAGTGATTTAAAAGCTAGAATATTTTTGGAAAAATATAAAACCGAACATACTATTCCACATACTGATCAAATGTTGACAGAATCTCAGGTTTAAAGGAGCTCTTAAATGACATCTAGTCCAAAAATATTTCTAGTGCCTGAATTTCCTTTCCAACATTCCCTTCGATAATCACCCAACCTTAGCCATTTCTAAAGACAAGTGCTCAGTATTCCCAAAGTAGCCTACTCTATCCTCGAAGAACTTTGGTTTTTAAAGTACCTACCTTATTAAGCTTAAACCTGTGTTCTAAAAATTTCTAAGCCGTGAGGAATCTAACAATGTAGTATTTGGCGTTTTGCTACGGTAAATAGCAGAAAAGCGAAACAAACCCTACTTGTTACAGTTTTCTTCAATTTTGCAAAAATGATTTTGTTTTATTGAATCTCCATAATCTATATCACTCTCTTTCTGTCAAAAGTCAAATCGAAGTCAAAGTGACACTAAATTGGAGGTCTGAGTCCTCTTCATATTTGTAGCCTCAGGCCTGGCCCAGTGCCCTGAACGTAACAGCACTGAAGGTTTGCTTGTTTAATTGAATGCTATAGCTAATCTTGGAACTATCAACAAAAAAAAAAACTAGCTAAAATTTATGAAAAGAAAGAAAAATTGGTCTGTCGTTAAGACTTACAGAGGTACAAAATACAGACTCTGTGCTAAGAAAACCTGGAATCTACAATACTAATTTAATAACAGCAATGTTCGCTAATACTAATTGAATAACAGCAATCTTCCCAGGCTTTTTTCTTGCTAATATTGATCATCAGCTAAAGTTGGTATCGATGACAGCTAGTACACATTTCCTCAGTTGTCGGGATAAGAAGACCTCACCTGGTTGGTGACATCTCTTTCCCGTTACAGGCAGCCCCGGAGCTCATCCCAGGTTCTAGCCCAGTTGAAGAATCTCCTCCTTCCACTGGAAACCTTGGCTGCATCCCAAACCGAAAAGGCATAATTCACTGAAAACCTAGATTAGAAAGTTAAAATAATGGTGGGAAGGTGAGTTGTCTTCAAATAGTTCTTTGGAATTTTTAATGTTACTATGTTGTTACAGGCATAGAGAAACATTCTGAAAATGACATTTTTAAACACCTGTAAAAGCGTGTAAATATTGTATGACACACCACTTCCCTATATACAATTTTAAGTCTCACAACAAATATAAAATAGCCACTACACGGTAAAAGTAAGTTGTGCCCTATAGTTACCATGACTGAAGTCCATTTCTGCTGTGTGACAAAAATCCAGTTTGCCTTTAAATGGTTTCTGCAATCAACAAGCTTGAGCCTGCACTCCACCCCCCACCGCCTCTCTGCCTCTCTAAGCCCTTGTCTTCCTTTGAAGTACAGCTGAGTTTCACATCCGCCAAGATATCTTCAGCTAGTCCTGCTGTTCCTGGTGGTCACTCCCCCTGCCTCTCTACAACTACAGTGCATTAGTTAAGAAAGTCCCTGGGGAGAGTTGGACTGACTATGTCACTTTAGGCAAGGTGCTTAGCCGAGTATGTTTCTCAAGGATAAATTGGGAATAATAATAGTATCTACTTCCAAGGTAATAGTGAGGATTAAATAAGATAATACATGCAAAGTGCAGTGCCTAATACATAGTGCTCAGTAAATGTTAACTATTATACTCAGCAGATGCTACTGAGCACTACTAAATATATATATAATAATGTAATGCATATGTGAGATGTATACGATCTGTATGATATACCTACACACACAGAGCTATATAAAATAAGCCCCTTACTGCCTACTGTTGCCTCTGCTTGGAACTCTTACCCACCCTACTGCCCCACCCTTTCCCTGTTAGGGTTGACTCATTCATTAAGTCTGAAGTTACATTGCACTTTTCTCGGAGCAGCCTTCCATAACCCCCATGATATAAGTTTTCGCAGCAGTCTTTATTCTTCTTTGTAACAGTTCTCATCACTTTAATTCAAGAGATCTTAACCGTGACACTACTGACACTTGGGGCCAGATAATTTTTTGTCGGGGAGGGAGGAGGCCATCCTGGGCATTGTAGGATGCTACACGGCATGCAAGGCCTGATCCACTACATGCCAATAACAGCCCTCCTCCAAACTTGTGACAGTCAAAAATGTCTCCAGACATCGTAAATGTTCCCTCGTAGGGGAGGGAACTTGTCCCCTGTTGAGAGCTGGTGTCCCAATTTTTTGTAAATGTTTTTGCTTGTTCGTTGTCCCCCCATGCCCATTCCACGTCTGTCTTTGTCACCACTGACTGAATCCTCAATACCTAGAACAGTGCCTGGCACACAGTGGGTAATTAATCATTCTAACTTGTACAAATTAGCATGTCTTCAACAAACGACAGGAAAAATGAAAACTGTCATAACTGTTTCTTATGCCTAGTACAGTAGTCTATGCCTAATAAGTAATGTTTATTGTGGTAATAATAAAACTAATTAGTTTAGAATTTTAAATAGTATATAATGGTTTTTATAGACTGTGTCAATTATCAAGGAAAAAATTGTTATGCTCAATGATAAGCTAGTAAAACCATAGTAAAATCTATGGTTTCGTATATTTATCCCTCTTATGTAGGTATTAATTTTTAGCTAACTTGATCAATGATAATAGACTTACCAAAATAGGCCGAGTCTGATTCCTGTAGAGGTGAATAAATCAATTGCTTCTACTGACCTTCCACAGAAGGCTGGAAATGCCAAAGGAATGATCATCAAATGTCCCAGTGACACCCAGAAATTATGACATCAGAAGATTCTTTTACATAGTTTCCTACCTACTAAAGAATAAAATGTCACAATTCATAGCTCCAGCAACAAGCTGCAACCTAGCTAAAAATCCAGCATCTCTACAGTTTGTTTGACGGTTTACTCTCATTGTCAGTGCCTTATTTTATTTTCCAATATTAAATATTTTAATCAATGATTGAATTTATCTATATTTATTCTAGACCTATAGTCTAATCAGTGTGAACAAAATCACACAAGTTTCTCCTCACTTTATATCCCATTTACCTCATTATCTTTATCTCCCAGACTTTTCCTTAACTAATAACCCAAATTAATCCAATCTGCTTAGGTCCTCATCCCACTCCGAAGGCCTCAAACTGCACCTTTACGGATTTCTCTATAGCTCTTCCAACATGGGATTCTGTACACCCTCTAATGCCTGCACTACTTCTTCTTTCCTGTTTCCTCAAATGAGTCTGGAAATTCCCAAATGGCAGGGATAACGACAATTGAGAAAGGAAGAATACATCTTGTACTGTCCTCTCCATTTGGTTCCCTGGTCCCTGAGGTTCTCCTCTGTCCATACCATCTTCGCCAAAGGAATGGTGATCAGATGTCCCAGTGACACCCAGACATTACGTCAAAGGTACTTTCGCATAGTTTCCTACCTGCTAAAGGATAAAATGTCTCGGGTCATGGCTCCAGCAACAAGTGGAAAATTGTCTTCTGGACTGCCTTCCCTCTCCCATTTCTACATCAACAACTTACCCCACCGACTGTAACACTTAAGTTTAGCCCTTAAGCCAGAACATTACTCTTCGGCAACGAATTTTTTTCAACATTCGTAGATGACTGAACTATTCAATGCTACTGAGCATTTTTTACATTCAATGAAAAATCTTTTTCACTATCTACATTTTATGCTAAGTTCCCACTGTTGTTTTGCATATGCTTTATTTATTGGGAATTGGCATTTTACATAATTAAGTTGATGTTAGACAGAATTTTGCCTCTACATTCTTTTTGTTACTAAGGTGCTGTGAATAGTTGATCACAATTTTAGCTCGGAGAAACCATTTAACCAACTGTGTCATAGTCAGATGAAGTAAAATATTTGCTGGCCACTGTTAGCCAATGTCTCATTAGGACCGAAACATCTGATCCTTAGGATGGCAAAATTTTTAAATAATTTATATTTTTTAGTGGAGATGGCAGTGGGAAAATGATGGCTTTTGCATCAGAATTAGGTTTGAATTTTAACACTACGTTAGCTCTGAGACTTGGTGCAAATCACCACAAATTTGTCTGTAAAATGGTATTGGTTAATTAATCAGGGGCCAGACCAGTGGCATAGCAGTTAAGTTTGTGTGCTCTGCTTCAGTGGCCTGGGGTTCACAGGTTCAGATCCTGAGCGCAGACGTACGCACCACTTATCAAGCCACGCTGAGGTGGCGTCCCACATAGAAAAACCAAAAGGACCTACAACCAGGATATACAACTGTGTACTGGGGCTTTGGGGAGAAAAAAAAAAAAGAGGAAGATTGGCAATAGATGTTAGCTCAGGATCAATCTTCCTCACCAAAAACAAACAAACAAACAAAAAACCCATACCTTAAAAAAAGAAAAGAGAAAAAAAAATCAGTCAGGACAAGTTCTCTTGTCTTTTTGTATAATTCTTGAAATCAGAATGTTGAGGCATTGATTTCACTTTTTAGTCACTGATATGTCTTTAAACTACAAAGTAAAGTATCTGCATGTGGAATATTCTTAAATTCCTCTTACTTACCATTATTTTTAACTAGTTTATTCGACACAAGTCGTGCCAAGCTTCATTTTTTAGTAGGGGTGATACAATGAAACAAACCAAATAGCAGGCTTAATGATGAAACTTTCCAGGACTAGAGTAATACATCAGAAGACAAAACGAGCTTGACTCTCCAGCAGATCAGAGAAATGGGTGAATGAGTGAAGTAAAAATGGTGGGAAAAAAAAAAAAGATGGTGAAATCTCTAAATACTCTCTCTTAATTCTCATAAGCCCAAGAATAGTGGTCTTTCAATCCTGAGCATATTGATTCATGAGATGCAGAAAAGGAGTGATGTTTGAACTGGGCATATCCTAATAAAATAGATCCATTATTAGAACTAATTCATTCATACAGCAAATATTTGCTGAGAATCCACCATGAGCCAGGCATGTGTTAGGTGCTGAAGATAAAATATTGAGGAAAACAAACACAGTGTCTGTCCTAGTGGAGTTTACAGGTTAGGGTAGGGTCATGTCCTAGACTAGGATATCAAACCTAAATCTAAAGGATGAGTAGGCATTAACAAGGTGGAAATGGGTGGGGAGCAAAGACATTGAGACAGCTGGGAAGGGGTCAAACAGAGGAAACAGCATGTACAAAGTTCATGTGCCAGTAGAGAGGACAACAGAAGATCTGAAAGACCAGTATAACCACAGTAGAGAAATATTTTAAAAATTCGGGTCAGAGAGAGTTCAAATCACGCAGGAACGTGAACTCAAGTTAAAGGTTTTAGACTTTATCCTTTGAGCAAGGGAGCCCACAAGAGGATTTTAATCTCTCAGGCACCATACTTAGGTTTCACTGATTTTTCTCCATTTTCTGCTTTCCATTTATTTGATTTCCACTCCATCTTTACTATTGCTTTCCTTCTCTTCACTTTGGGCTTACTTTGCTTTTCTTTTTCTAGTTTCTTAAAACGGAAGCTTAGGTCATTGATTTGAGATCTCTCTTCTTAATATAAATATTTAATTCTATAAATTTCCATTAAAGCATTACTTTAGCTTCATTCCACAAATTTTGAAATTTTGTCTTTTCTGTTTTTTCAGGCGGTGGGGAAGATTCGCTTTGAGCTAACATCTGTTGCCAATCAGCCTCTCTTTCTTTTTTATCCCCAAAGCCCCAGTACATAGTTGTATATTCTGGTTGTAACTCTTTCTAGTTCTTCTATGTGAGCCGCTGCCACAGCATGGATACTAACAGATGAGTGGTGGGGTTCTGTGCCCAAAACCCAAAACTGGACTGCCAAAGCAGAGAGCACTGAACTTTAACCACTAGGCCATCAGGGCTGGCTCAAAATTTTGTATTTTCATTTTCTTCAGTTAAAACTTCCCTTTTTTAAATTAAATGTTTTAATTAAATTAATTTCAGTTAAAAATATTCCAAATATTTGGGAATATTCCAGCTACTTTTCTGTTACTGATTTCTTAGATTCCGTTGTTGTCAGAGAAAATTCCTTGTATGATTTTAATTCTTTTAAATTTATTGAGACTTGTTTATGGCCAGAATATGAACTGTCTTGGTGCAACTTGAAATGAATGTGTATTCTGCTATTGTTCGGTGAAGTGTTTTATACATGTAATTAGTTGGTTAACAGAGTTGTTCAAGTCTTCTCCATTCTTACTGATTTTCTGTATACTTGTTTTTCAATTATTGAAATAACGATGTTGAAATCTCCAACTATAATTATGAATTTATCTGTTTCTCCTTTCTATTTTGCCTGCTTTTGCTTCACATATTTAGAAGCTCTGTAATTAGGTGCATAAGTATTTAGTAGTGTTATGTCCTCTTGATGGATTGACATCTTTATTATTTTGAAATATCCTTCTTTGTCCCTAGTAATATTCTTTGCTCTGCAATCTACTTTGTTTGAAATTTATATAGCTACTCTCTATTCATTAGCGTTAGTATAATGTATCTTTTCCTATCTTTTTACTTTTAACCAATTTGGTCATTATATTCAAAGTGAGTTTATTATACACAGTATATAGTTGAGTCTTGCTTTTTTTAATCTACTTTAATGAGCTCTGATTTTTAATTAGCGTGTTTAGATTATTTACATTTAATGTGATAGATATGATTGAATTTAAATCTGCCCTCTTGCTATTTGTATTCTATTTGTGCCATCAGTTCTTTGTTTCCTTTTTCTTCTTATTCTGTTCTTTTGGAACAACTGAGCATTTTTTTTTGAAAGATTGGCACCTGAGCTAACAACTGTTGCCAATCTTTTTTTTCTTCCTGCTTTTTCTCCCCCAAATCCCCCAGTACATAGTTGTATATTTTTTAGTTGTGGGTCCTTCTAGCTGTGGCATGTGGGACGCTGCCTCACCATGGCCTGATGAGCAGTGCCATGTCTGTGCCCAGGATCCAAACTGGCGAAACCCTGGGCCGCCAAAGCAGAGTGCACGAACTTAACCACTCAGCACGGGGCCGGCCCACAACTGAGCATTTTTATGAATCTATTTTACCTCCATTATTGGTTTATTGCTATAACTCTTTGTGTTTTGTTTTGTTTTTGATTACTTCAGGGTTTATAGTACATATCTTCAACTTTTCACAGTCTTCCTTCAAATGACATTATACCACTTCACATATACTATAAAAAACCTTATAAGTATATTCCATTCCCCTCTCCCATCCTGTATTATTTTGTTGTCATATATTTTACTTCTACATATATTATAAACCCCACAATACATTATTAGTTTTTCTTTAAACAATTATCTTTTTAAGAAATTTGAAAAGCAAGAGAAGTCTCTCATATTTACCCACATATTTATCACTTTTAGTGTTCTTTACCCAGATTTCCATCCAACATCATTTTCCTTTTGTCTAAAGGTTTTCATTCAACAGTTCTGGTCCACTGGTGATTAATTCATTCAGCTTTTGTATGTCTTTATTTCATCTTCATTTCTGAACAAAATTTTTGCTAGGTTTAGAATTCTAAGATGAGAGTTTTGTGTTTTTTTACTTTGAATGTTTTTCTCCACTGTTTTCTGGCTTGCATTGTTTCCATCAAGGCCTGCCGTTATTCTTATCTTTGTTCTTCTATGTGTAGTGTGTCTTTTTTCTCTGGGTGCTTTTAAGGTTTTCTCTTTATCACTGACAATAAGAAATTTGATTTTAATGTACTTGGTATAGTTTTCTCCCTGTTTCTTGTCTCTAAGGTTTATTGATCTTCTTGGGTCTGTAGGTTCATAATTTTTATCACATTTGGAAATTTCTCAGCCATTATTTCTTCAAGTATTTTTTGTTTCCTCCCTCTGGAACTCCAATTACATATATATAATCCTGTTGGAAGTTGTCCTACAGGACATTAATCCTGCTTTTTTTTATTATCTTTTTTCTTCTTTATTTTATTTTGTATAATTCTATTAATATGGTCACTTTAAGTTCATTTCTCTTTTGCAATGTCTAATCCACTCTTAATTCCATCCTGTGTGTTTTTCATCTTAGACAATGTATTTTTTATCTCAAGAAGTCTAATTTGGACTCAGCTTATGTAGCCACTGTCTTCCAAAAAATAATTGAACTGGAGACTGACATCAGCATCATGGCAGAGTGAGCTCTTCCCTTAGTCTCTCCGCACTAAGATACAATGAAAAGGACATTCATATACCAACAGAGGATATTCAAACAACACAAAAGATGTCTGAGAGATCCATGTAGACACACGTCTGAAGATGGGGGTGCTGGACCCCCCCCCAAGAGTCAATGGAAGGAGATAAGCAGATCTCCTCTCCCTTCCCCAGTGGCAGCAGGCAGCAACCTAGGATGCAGGACCTTGCACAGCAGCCAGTGTGCAACTCTAAGAGGAGAAGGGGAATAAGGTAGCTCTTTGCAGGAATGCTCTCATTTTTGGAGTTGTCTCTCAGCCCACTGGAATGCTCCACACCAAGGCAGCTAAGCTATCATGGGGGTGTCCCCTGCAAGCCAAGCAGCCCAGGCAGGCAGATAGTGAGTGCAGAGTGGGAGTGTATGGGATTGTGCACACGAAAGGAAGCACCCCTTCACCCCCTTCCACCTGGTGCTCCACCTCAGCCAGTCAGCCAGAGCAGGGGATCCCCACCTGAGCACCTGCACATATGTGTGTAAAGCAGCAGTGGCCAGGAGGCAAATGCAGACAGGTCCTGTCAGCACAGTTTCCAATGGACAGGCACAATTGCCAGGGGTCACAGTCAGCTGAGAAAACACAACTCCTGCCCCCCTCCAATGGCAGCAGGTGGAATCTGTGACCAGATACTACCACTATGTGACAGCAAAAGTCCACCCCATCAAACAGCATGAAGAAGTATATTAACGCTCCAGACCAGAGGAAAAAGACAAGTACCCAGAGGTCAATCCTGAAGTCACAGAAATTTACAATCTAAATGATAGAGAATTCAAAATAGTTATAAAGAAACTCAACAGGTTACAAGAAAACTCAGAAAGACAGTTCAATGAACTCAGGAATAAAATCAATGAACAGAGAGAATTCTTCACAAAATAGACTAAAACTATAAACAAGCACTCAGAAATGCTGGAGATGAAGAACACAATGAATGAGATAAAAATCTAGAATCCTTAAAAAAGAGAGCTGATATTACAGAAGTCTAATTTGGGTCTTTTATAGTTCTTTGCCTCTTCCTAGTCTGTTCATGCTTCCTTTTGCCTTTTGAACATATGGAGTATATTTATAAATTGTTTTAATATCCTTGTCTACTAATTCTTTCATGTGTGCCATTTCTTGGTGTGTTTTTACTGACTGATTTTTCATCTCATTATGGAGTGTATTTTCCTACATTTTTGCATATCTTGCAATTTTTGATTTGATGCCAGACATCGTGAACTTTACTTTGTTGAATGCTGGATTTTATTTTTAGTCCACTTAGTACTTTCAAGTTTGGGTCTGGGACAGTTATTTGGAAACTGTGGTCTCTTGGAGGCTTGACTTTATGCTTTCTTAGGCTCACTCAGAACAGCCTTTCATCGACAGCTAATTTGTCTCCACTGCTGAGGCAATACCTTTCTGTGTGCTCAACTCAATGCCCCCACCTATTACAAGGTTCCTCCACTCAAGATATTAGGAGTGAATTAGTTCCAGCCCTGTGTAAACCCCAGGAATTGTTCTGCCTGCTTCTTTCCAATGGTTCTTTCCTCAGTTTTGGGTAATTTCCACACATGCATGCACTGATCAGTATGCAGTTTAAGGCTCACATTAACCCCAGGAAGATCTCCAGAGCTTTCTCTGTATACTCACTCCTCTCTGGCATTGTGCCCTACAAATTCTGGCTGCACTGGTCCCCCAGAATTCTCAACTTTGTCTCCCCAGCTCAGGGTGGCCACTGGGCTGTGTTTGGGCTCTATTCATTAGAAAGAAGTCATTATGTTCAGCCCTAGACTCTATAAAGGATAGAATTACACAAAAATAGGAGGCAGAGATCATTGGGGGACCTCTTAGAGGATGCCTACCACAGACGCTGTATTCTGATGTCATGTCTGACAATGCTTGTGAAGTACTTACAAAAGTTTTTCCTCAAATATTTCTGGCTTTATTTTTTCCAGAAATTGTAATTCCTAACCCCTTTATGATCACTTAGAGCCCACGTGCCTAATTTTGGCCAGAGAGTTAACAGCAGCCATTAACTGCAGTGCAAGACCCTCCTGAGCTATTTTTCTCTCTGCCACAAAACCCAGGAATGTACCAAATAGCAGCAGTTCAACAGCCTGGGTACCAGAGTGAGGATAACATAAAGCATAGCCACCAGACATCCCCCAGTGGATATGAATCATGTGCAAAAAACAAACTCAGTTGTTTTACACCACTGAGATTTGGGGGTTGGTTGTTACCACAGCAAAATAAAATTTATGCTGATTTGTCCAGACTCATGTACTTCCATAACAAAAACCTAAAATTTAAGTCACTAGCATACTGGTCAAGCAGGAAGTGACAAGGAAATTGTTATTGGAAGCTGAAAAACTGCATATCTATACTATTCAGTGGCAAACATACTAGAAAAACCTTTGGAAAACTGTGAAACCTAGAAGGCAGATAATTTACTAATGAACTTGAATGCTAGGTGAAGAGGTTCAAAGACAATGTTAATGACACATTGGTTGCTGCTGGTTGTGGCTGTTTGTCAAGTTACATGAGAAAGAGATGCATTCAGAAATGGTAGAGTGCAAGTAGGAATAAAACTGGACAGAGTACCCACAAATTCAAATTATACTTAAATGACAACTTGGTAAACTATACAAATACACTTTTCTTGGAACACATTTTATTCCCCCTCAGAACTTTGCAGTGTTTTTTCAATGCCTTCCAGTACTGATTGTGCTATAGATGAGTCCAAGGGAGACTGTTTTTCTCCAAATACATCCCCCTTTTTGCTTCTTGCCTGGGTACCTAAAGAATTCTTTTTTTATTCTGAAAATTAAATACCTTAACCTGGTTACATACTTTAGTGTTGACTGTTTTATACAAATTTTTCCATGGAACATGACATATCCTTTTAATCTATAAATTTTTCTTCCTTTTTAATTTTTTTTATAACGGTAAGTACATTTCTTCTTGCATTTGCTGTGTTCTCTATTTCAGGGACACATTAATCTTATTGAACCATCTTTGTTTCTTCCATATATATTATCTTCTAAGAGTTTTAATACTTTTGTCCTTTGCCTCAGTGTTCTCTGTGATTATCTCATGCTTTTCCTCTACATCAGTAATTTGACTTTCAGCTCTCTAGTCTGTTTCCTCATGCTTCTAATTATTTATTAGACCTTTAAAGTGGTTTTTTCATCTTTAATTTCCTTGGCTCTTTTATCTCCATTTTAGTTGATTTAGGAATTAAATATTCACTGACTACGTATAGTATACCAGGCCAGGTTCTAGGTACTAGGGATATAGTAGTGAACAAAACAAGCAGGACTCAGCTGTCACAGAGCTTGCTTCTCAATACATTATTGTAGCATCTTGGCTTTGAGTTCCTGCATTGCTGAATTCATATTCTTAAGTTTCTCTGAAACACAAAGAACATATGATGGATTTTCTCTTTTTCCTCTTAGGTTAGGCTTTAGCCAGGTCATGTACTTCATCCATCTTTTGCATGCTATTCTCCTTACATCCTTTTACAGTAGTAGTCTGCATGATTCTCAATGATTTTTTTCTCTTGCTCATATTTAATATATGAAATTCTGTCCAATACATTAGCTTGGTATGTTAGTCAGCTATTGCTCCAATACTATTGCACCCCAAATCTCAGCAGCTTCAACCACAAACGTTTTTCTCACTCTTAAGACTGTGGATAGCCTGCTTTTCATCTGATCTCCGCTTGCCTCACCTGGGTTTGACTAGGATCAGCAAGACTCCACATTTCGATTGAGATTCAGATTCAGATTCAGATCTGGTCCACAAGGCTTCATTATTTTGGGAAGAGCAGCCACCTGAGGCAGGTTTTCTCAGGAAAAACAGCAAAGTCCAAGAGGCAAAAGCATGCAAGCATATCTAAAACCCCTGCTTGTTTCATACCTAACATCATTCCATTGGCCAAGACAAGCCACATGACCAAGCCCAGCATCAATGGGGCAAAGATGTATACTCTGCCTACTCTACTAGACCAGGAAGTACTGCACAGCCATGTGTGGAGGGAGAGAGTGAAGAATCCAGAATAATAATCCAATCTACCATACTCCGCTATTACGTGGGTAAATTCTTCTTGACTTCTTTCCTACTTATCTGAAACCTATTCTTCCACTTATACCTAGACTTTGAAAGGTAAGTCACATTTTCTTTTTCATTGTGTTTGTATCAGTGGAGGTATATTAGAGAGAATGCCATTAGGGCTATGTGCAGCTTTCCAGGATGGTCTGGGTTCTGCTTGTTCTTCTGAGAGTTTGTTGAAAATCTCACATGAGGTCTCAGTCCATCTAATTACGAGTGCATTCAACTCCAGGATATGCTCAGATTTATGACTTCAATGTGGTCTCTTGGAAAATATAAACTCTAAAAAGTTCTCCTGCCTCTGTTGATGTCCTGAAGTGGCCAGTATGTAAGGTTCTACCTTGACGTTTTTTTTTCCTCTGAGGAAGATTGGCCCTGAGCTAACATCTGTGCCAATCTTCCTCCACTTTATAAGTGGGTCGCTGCCTCACCATGGTTGACAAGTGGTGTAGGTCCGCACCCAGGATCCAAACCCATGAACTGGGGCTGCTGAAGTGGAGCACATGCCAAATTTAACTACTACGCCACAGGGCCAGCCCCTCTACTTTGACTCTTAAGCAGAATTGCCTCTCAGTCTGATTCTCTCCAGACTGAAGTTATTAAGATTTGTTAGGCCTTTCTTAATTTGACTTTGTTCCCATGTATGACTCCTGGGAAATAATGTCTGGGACCTAATTACAGCATGGGGGGTATCACTCTGCAGAAGCCAGAACATGAGACGAGCTGGCACCATAGCTCACTGATGCAGATCTGCTCACATCACTGCCTATGAACTGGACGAAGCTTTGCAAATTTTGGAAGCCCCAGACTTTGGGACTTCAACATCAAGACCTGAAGAGAAGTGTTGGAGGTACACTGACACGATGCTAACCAATACACAGTAAAGAGTAAAATCCAGCAAGTGCAAAAATTCTTGATTAAAATTTCCCTATTAATCTCAAGAGATATAAGTACTAAGATGAAAAACATGCAAATGGAAATGTAAGAAAGCTTCAGCACCATAAACCACCCATTGCAACTTCAAACTTAACCAGCTATCAAAAATGCAGTGGCAACTATTTGTCTTGGTGGGGGGATGTGTTCCAATCCATCGAATATTGCAGTTCATATTGCCACACACTAACAGCACATATGACTTTTTAAAAAAAGGAAGTCTTTCTAAGATTTTGTAGTTCCTCAGAATTTTGGGGGAAAATACTAATTTTTATTAAAGGAGTGCTTGAGTTCTTAACTGAAATCTAGTCTAAATTGATCAATGAGTTTACAGTATTTTTCAATTTTTGGCAATTTTAAGGAGTTGGTAATTTTCAAAAAAGCCTGATTTTTCAATCTTCTCCTTTCTTCCATCTAAACACTATACATACATCAAATGCCTAGTTTTAATTCCACATCTTCCATCAGACTTCTATTGGTCTACATCCTCATCCACTGAATCCTATTGCACTTATAGTTAGCGCCACACAATATTGTAAGTCACACTCTTTTTAGTATTTCGTGTGTGTCTTCAATTAGGTTGTACGCTTCTTGGAGCTGGATCCATGTCTTAATTTCTTTTGAATCCTCCAGAGGACCTAAAAGTTAATGTTGGGAGCACACAGTGTTCAACAAAGACTGGTTGAGTCTCTGAAGCGCCACCCTTGTCAACGGGCAGAACTCCATAGTTTCGGTTGTGCCCTGACACCGTTTATTTGTCTAGAGTTTCTTTGTGCCCATCGACAATGTTCGCTTTCTATTAGAACAAAGGGCTTGTTGGACAGAGATCCTAACGCTGGGTCCCGAGGAACGTGAATAAACGGAATTTGACCCACTGCCCAGGATGTTGAGACTGTGAACGAAGTCTAAATCTCTGATAGCCCATGAACAGTCTTAAAGACGCATGTTTTAAAACCCCACTCCAAAGCCTAGTTACCCGCCAGTTACCCCGGCCTCCGGAGCTGCTCAAAGATGTTGACAAGGCAGCGAAGATCTGCGGTCCGAAGGACCAGGCGCTATGGTAACCGTGAGACGCAGTGCGCTTGCGCAGCCATGTGACGGAAAATTGTTCCCTGAACCTGGAGAAGTGCTCAGCTACGGCAGCGACTTACGGCAGCGGCGTGACTTACGGTCGCCCCGCCCCCTCGGAGAGCTCCGTTTGTGCGCCCGGGGAATACAAAGGCGGCGCGGGTTCATAAGTGCGCTGAGCGGGCAGCGCTGCAGCATGACCCAGTCGGTGATCGTACAGGGTAAGCTGCACCGCCAGGGTGGGGACCCGGTCTCCGCGGAGCCGAGCGGCCTTGCTTGCCGCCTAATGTCCGCTCTCCTTCCTTCCTCTCCTTGATCGCAGTCGGCCAGTGCGGAAACCAGATCGGCTGTTGCTTCTGGGACCTGGCGCTGAGGGAGCACGCCGCGGTCAACCAGGTACCGGCCCCGCCCGGGGAGCCCCCTCGCCCGTCACCGAGGCACTTCCAACAGATAAGCAAGAATTACTTTAGTTGAGCTTTTATCTGACTGATATAAGTTGTATGGGATCTTGTCATGAAAGAACAAACTGTTTTTTTTTTTGTTTGGTTTTTTAAAATTTTTTATTGAGTTAATGATAGGTTACAATCTTGTGAAATTTCAGTTGTACATTATTGTCTGTCAGTCGTGTTGTAGGTGCAACCCTTCACCCTTTGTGCCCACCCCCGACCTCCCCTTTCCCCTGGTAGCCACTAATCTGTTCTCTTTGTCCACATGTTTAAATTCCTCATATGAGTGGAGTCATACAGAGATTGTCCTTCTCTATCTGGCTTATTTCACTTATCATAATTCCCTCAAGGTCCATCCATGTTGTTGCAAATGGGACGATTTTGTTCTTTTTTATGGCCGAGTAGTATTCCGTTGTATATATATATGTATACCACATCTTCTTTATCCAGTCATCTGTTGATGGGCACTTAGGTTGCTTCCACGTCTTGGCTATTGTAAATAATGCTGCAGTAAACATTGGGGTGCATGGGACTTTTGGAATTGCTGACTTCAAGCTCTTTGGATAAATACCCAGTAGTGGAATGGCTGGATCATATGGCAGTTCTATTTTTAGTTTTTTGAGGAATCTCCATACTGTTTTCCATAGTGGCTGCACCAGTTTGCATTCCCACCAGCAGTGTATGAGGGTTCCTTTTTCTCCACAACTCTCCAACATTTGTTACTATTTGAAGAACAAACTGTTTTTAAAAGTATGTTGGCATTAGGAACACTGGCCAGAAACCTTAGTCTTAAGTTTCCGTAATGCTCAGTCTCCTCTTTATCAGGGTTCTTGTGAAGAGCGATGAGATAGCGTATGTGAAAGTACTTTGTAAAATAGGTCACACGTGTGGTATTATATTCCTTAATTTAACCATCAGCTTTTAAAGTGATCACCAAGAATCCAGAGAAAGCTTTCATGTGTTACACCTGTTCTCCAGGCCTGGGGGAGTCCGTCCTTCAGCCTTCTCTGCTGAACTGAATCCATAGATGCCTGCTTACTGTTCGCTAGATTGGAAGAATCAGTCTAAGCATTTTATGATAATGTGCTTTTTCTTCTCATAGCCACATACCAGACATTACAGTATTGTGGGATTATTAAATTGAGAAGACTTTATTTGAGAAAGAGGAAAAACTTAATCAAATGCTATAAATATATTTTTTCTTGTTTTAGAAAGGAATTTATGATGAGGCAATAAGCAGCTTCTTTAGAAATGTGGATACCAGGTAAGATGGGATTAAAGTCTGTCATATAGCGTAATGAATCTTTTCATGTCAGTAGGTTGGGAGAGAATTCTTCAAAGGACAATAAAAACAGCTGATTACTGTAAAGAAGTTGTCTAGCTTTTTGTTTGTTTGTTTTTCTCGTTATTGAAAGCATATTTATTCTCATATCTCTAATATTCTCATATCATTCTGCAGAGCATTACAGGTTTCCTTTTAAGGCCATATTAAAGAACAGAAAGAACCTTTAGTATGCCTTCATTTAACTTGACCTTGAAATAAAGTTTCACTAAAGGAATGCTAAAGGTTTCCCTCAGGGTATCTTGTTAACGTATTCAGTAATGGCTAACTTTTGAAAGAAAAAATATCTTGTTTACGTTTCTCTGATATTATTTGTGGTCAGGAAGATTTGCTGTATGCAGTGAATGTGCTAAAAAGGAGAAAGGCAGTTGTCAGATTAGATTACTTTTGTTTATTTAATAAAGAGTATATGTATGTATATGTCTTCTACCTGAAAGAGTAATTTGGCTTTCAGGGTATGTCCATAAGCTTTTAAAGTTAAATCATTAAGTTCATGCACTTTCAAAATACATAATAAAACTAAACTGGAGGGGCATGAGCTGAAAAATATATACTTGATATCCAGCTTTAATCTAATTCACTAAAAATTCCAGTTCTAGTTTGAATTAGTTAGCTGGGTATTTGAGGCAGTTATCTCCTAGGGAAGGCTAATTTGTCCCCAAATCCTTGGTAAATTCCAGAGTCTAACCCTCGGGCTTGCAGACTCAGAAACCTTGTTGATAGTTTGAGAATGGGTCCACTACTCTCCAGTACAAGCAGATAAACCAAACTCAAGGAGAATGGGAGATTTAAAAACAGTCAATGTAGTAATCGATGGTAGGAACTGTAACTCAAGAAGACTACATACTCATTTCCCTTCAAAAGCACATTCTTTTCTGTAGGAAATCTACCCAACAACTCAGTGATAGATAGTTTCTTGGTGACTATGGAATCAGACCAAGGGAAGTTTGGTGTGTTACCTTAATGACTGGTGTCATTTATCTTTATTTGATGAAGATATGTCATATAGACTAGATTCCATCTTGTTTGTGAACTAGAACATCCTGTCCCCTAAATACTATTAAGAGACTCATATTTGCTATTTAATACTTCTTTTAGGTGCTTCCCTTCTAACTAAGTTCCTACTCCCATCCCCTCTATTGGTGACGGCCAATCCTTTCACTGAGTATTATATAGTGGAGACTCAGCCTGGGAGCAATTCTCTCTTAATAAGGTGACTTTACACAACTATATTCTCATCTACTCTGTTTTATAATTTAACCTGAGAGCATTCTTATTTCCCCAGTATCGAGTTTGGGGAGAAGAGGCTTGGTATCTTGCTCTTCTTTCCATGTGCTATCAACACATGTAGCATCTGTTCCACAGTTAGTACAAAAAATCTTTGTCAAAAACAAGACCACATCTTTGTGTACGCTTCTGTATCTATTTGAGGAAATGATCACACCTTTTTAATAACATGATAGGAATTTGCCTGTAACAGGGGTGGGCAGACCTTTCCTGTAAAGGCCAGATGATAAATATTTTAGGTTTTGCAGACCATAAGGTCTGTGTCACATCTACTCAACTCTGCCATTGTAGCATGAATGCAGGTATAGATAGTATGTAAACAAATGGATGTTGTTATGTTCAAATAAAACTTTATTTAGGAAAACAAGCAGCTGGTGAGATTTGGCCCGAGGACTATAGTTTACCAACCCCTGACCTGTAGCATCATCTGTGCTCAGTTCATCTTCCCTTCATATGTTCTGTCTTCTTATAAACTATATTGACTTCTACACTGTGTTTGATCATAGATTTATTTACTTTGGTAGCTTATGTTAAACATGAAATTCTAGGAACAGCCTTAGATACTCTGGTGTATAACTGGTATATCAGTTGATGTCTTGGGCTGCAACAGGAGACCACATTAATGGTGGCTTAAGCAATAAAGGTAATAAGCAAAGGTAAACTATAAGCTGGCAGCCTCCACTCCAGGAATCACATGGGCACCAACTGCGTCTGATGGTTTTTATCAGAAAAGCTTCCCAGAATACCTTTTATCTCATTAGTCAGAACTGGATTACATGGCCAGCCCTAACTACAAAGAAAGCTGGGGAATAAGTACCTGCTTCTTCAGCCCAATGGGAGGTAGACAAAGGAGAAGGAGATTAGGAATGGCTCCTTCATTGCCTTTTGTGTGTGCCTCCCCTGGCCTATATCTAGCCAAATGGAAGTTAACTTTATTACCCGATAGCACTATTAGCCATAGAAGATCTTAGGACCTTTTCTTATTTTTTATCTTTCAGAGTGGTCGGTGATGGTGGCAGTATTTCCAAGGGGAAAATTTGTTCTTTAAAAGCACGAGTAAGAGATATACACTTGGATTCTTAACATTGCATGTGTTTTTAAAATAACTATACTTCTGTACCTATCATGAGAATAAAATTTCAACTTCTCAAATTAAAAAAAAGTGTTTACTAAACCACATTTAATCTGAATATAATTAAGCAGACATTTGTGTCTGCCTGAAACTTTGGGAGGAAAATTTTGTGCTTAAAGTAAAAAAACCTGCATAGTTAGCATTTTTTCCTAAATGTTTCAGGAGAAATACACATCTAGACAAATGATAACAAAAGAAGCTTTCTCAACTCTAAGCCTGAAGTACATACTAATGCAAATTAGTTTTTTGTTGGAAGATTTATTTGCATCAGAGTTACTACTCCCAATAGAGTGTGGATCCAGCAGCATTATAATGAATAAATAGCCTAAGCATGTAAGGCCTCCTGAACAAAAGTACTTTGAGTCAACAGCCCATATTTGGTCTTACTCTCATTCCAGGAAGCTTCTCTTCAGTAGTGGTTTCTCCAACAAACTGCTTTTTCCAACTGTTGATCAATAATCTTTGACTATAACAAAAAAGAAAGGCATTTGAATGCTGTGGAAGTAATTGAGACGATGAGCATCAGACCCGGAGTAGTGGCCGTAAGAGTGGAAAGCAATAGTGTTGTGGTACCTGGGAACCATCTCCTTGGATCTGTGGTCTCTGATGTCCTTGGGAAACAAAATTCAGAGCAGAGACCATGTGCTTGCAGCCTGTTAGGTTAATTGATGAACACTTGGTATACTCCATGCCATGGAGAGCGCTGACCTCCCAATCCAAATCTTACTCAGAGAGAGAAAAACAAACGTTGACATTTCCTAGGCCACTCCCAATTTGAGCTCTTTCCCACCACCATATCAACGAGCCAAGTGGGAGGGGGTGGAAGCCCTACTGGGAAAGAATAAATCACCGTGCTTCTGTAGCCTTTGACTTTTGTCCTGGAAGACTCCGTTGGAGTCTTGGTGTTATGTGGCTGTGATTACTGAAGAGTCTAGGCTTCACGTAACTTGGTGGTTGGGTCCCTCCACCATGCCCAGTATCTTAACGTTAACAGGCAATTACTGAGAATTTTGTAAATCCTATATTACAATTAAGGGAAAGCCCAAAGGCCAGAAAGCTATCACCAGGTGGCTCTGGAAGAAAAATAAGCATCAAATCCTGGAACCATTGTGACTCCAGGCCTTGGACGGCTAAGTAAAGGACCCAGAATAATTCCTCTTAATTTTAATGAATTTCCAAGGGGAAAACATCAAAGCCCTGATGTGACTAGGGAAGATTGGAAGAGCTATATACTGTGTCAGAGTTTTAATGCTAAGTGACTGTGACAGTTATGATTCTATCAAAACGGACTTCAGGAGGTGCTTGTCAGTTTGTATTCTGCATGTCGCTCCCTTTGCCAGATTGCAGGATAATTGAGGGTATGGCTTAATCTTCCACAAGTTATCTCAGTAAATCTGTTTTGGAACAAGGCCAGTATAAGCTAATTTTTTCTTTTTGTAATCTTTATGTGGTTGATTAGGTGTTAAAATCGGCCTTTAAGGTAAAAATTGCATGTTATCAGAAATATCCTTGAAAATCCCTAAAATTGCCAGTAAATAACCCTATATAGTCCTGTGTCTGTTAAAGTGCATGTATATTGATTTCTGTATATAAAGGAGCACATTTGTAAAACATAATTTTGTAGTCTTTCTAAGATACTTCTATAATATACCTATATACTGGGAGGTATATTATTATATAATTAGTAATATAATATTCTTAATACACTGTGTAATAATACTATTTTAAGTGCCGGCTTACAGTAACACTGTTAATCAACTACACAAATAGTTGAATTCACAAAGTTTAAATGGGCATAAATTATAACTCCACTGTAGTCAGTACTCTGTAGATATCAAACTTGACTGTCTCCCTTCGATAAGATAGAGTGTAGTTTGGTGGTTAAGAATGAAGAGTCTGCAGCCAGGCTAGCCAGGTTTGAATCTCAGCTGCACCACTTTCTAGCTGGGTGATCACAGCCAAGTTATTTAACTTTTCTAGGCCTCAGTTGCCTCATGTGTGAAGTGAGGATAATTATAGTACCTCTGCGTAGGGTTGTGAGGATTAAATGGGGTGATACATGTAAAGTACTTAGAACAGTGGCATGTAGGTGCTTAGCGTTACGTGGTCACAAGATCTGAAAAAGCCCATAAACCAAGCACTTGTGTGACACTGAATCAAAGAGTTAATAGCTTTATAATGGACTCTGAGGTTAATTCAGAATATGTTTTTCAGCTTTGCTTTTCTTATCTATTTAACTATTTATTTTACTTTTTCACTCTTCTTCCTCCTTGTAGAAAATATGGGAAATAAAGGACAAGACAGTGGGGATAAGGGCATATAATCCTACTGCCAAGCTATCCCTGCTTACATTTTGCTATATTTCCTTGCAGTCTTTTCCGTTTTTCTTTCCATAGTTAATTTCATGTTTTATGTTCTCATTCTCTTATCAGTAATAGAGGCTATCTCCCATGTCAGTAAAATTTGTAGTAATGAATTAGATGGTGAGTTACTTGGGAGGAGGGACCCTGTTATCATCTTTGACATCTATCCAGTGCCTTCACTTGGCACATAATAGGAAGCTTACTGATTTGAATTGGACAATTTTTAACTGATTCATAAAGAGCAGCATGGTTGTTCCTAGTGAGCAAATGCATTCATGCATGCTACATTTATTGAGAATTTTTTCTGGTTAAAGTTACCTTCTAGATTTCTGAGATCTTGTTCTCAAGAAATTTATAGTCACATAGGCACATGAATAAAACAACTGTTAGAAAATCAGTTGAGGGGATTATTCTGTTCCTTTTTTCCCCCACTTGGTACTTTGGAATAGGATAAGAGTTTTGAATCCATCTTTAATTGGATTCCACCTTTCACGCAGGGTGAAATTATTTTTTAATTCTTACAATAGATTCTACATAAAGATTTGATTAAGCTTAAACTATAAAAAGAACAATGCAACCCTAGCTCATAAATTCTTTTCATTTACAGAGTGACGAATTCTACAGAAAAGTATGCTAATTAAGGTTTCTTTCTCTTTCTCAGGCTGTCTTGATTGACATGGAGGAAGGAGTAGTAAATGAAATTCTGCAGGGACCATTGAGAGATGTATTTGACAGCAAGCAGCTCATCACTGATATTTCTGGTTCGGGGAATAATTGGTGAGGACATGCTGAACAGAAAACTTGAATGTCAAGCTACAGCCCTGGTGGCCTAGTGGTGAAAGTTTGGCAGGCTCCACTTCAGCAGCCCGAGTTCAGTTCCTGGGCAGAGAACCACATGACTCATCTGTCAGTGGCCATGCTGTGGTGGCAGCTCACATAGAAGAACTAGAAGCACTTACAACTAGAATATACAACTATGCACTGGGGATTTGGGGAGGGGGAAGAAAAAGAGAGGAAGATTTGGAATGTGTTAACTCAGGGCGAATCTTTCCCAGCAAAAAAAGAAATTGAATGTCATCTGAAAAAATAAGCTATTTTTCTTTCATTCTAATAGGTCCTACTGACAAGAAAGTGAAGAGTAACTTGCCATACCTAACTCTACGCCTTTCAGCCCATCATCTTTTCCTTGATAAATGATGGTGTTTCACAATGCTCAGAAGCCACCTGTTTCCTAGTTCTTTCCCTTTCTTAAAAAAGGAAAAAATGAATCATGAAAAATTGATTTGCTGAATTCCTTGTTGTTAATTGATCTTGCATAATAATAAATAGTGATGAAAGTTTTAAGTATTTTATAAACTCTGTCACATATTTTATTTGACTCTATCAAGTTTTTCAGTTATTCAGATTTAATGGAATTGATACAGAGATGCAAGCCAGACCAGCGTCCCAGCATCAAGTTCAGCCTGAGGCCGTGTTTGGCCCTTATGTATATATAAATGGTCTCTTCCCAATGGGAAAAAAGCTCCAGCAATGATCATTTAAAAATTTACATTGAGACTGTTTTTGTTTTTTAAAAACTAAGTAGCTCCTTGTTATTTGCAAATCTAATATTCATTATTTTAACTATTTGCAGCCAATCCCTCACGTTCATAATGCATAGTGATGTATAATTATACCAAAGCATGAATTTGAATCTCGTGTTCTCAGACTCATTTGGGGAGAACCAGTCACTTAATAAGTCAGCCCATCTGATCACCTGTCTCGCTTTTCTCCAATTGCTGTATAACTTATTCTGAAACTTTTGAGTTACATCTGACTGTGTGTGGGGAAATCATTCTTATATTTTAATACATCATAGTGATACTTGCAAATTTGGTCAGCCAAAAGGTTTGCAGAGCCCATGAATATCAGTTTTCTACTGTGTGCCATATCATCTAGTAATAATGTGTGTGTTTTCTCATATTTTAAACCAAAATAGGTTAGTTTAAAAATTTTTAATGTCTTTCTAGTTGACCACATTCTGCTTGATATGTAAAATTCACTGCAGTCACAGTTTACTTTAAATGGAGATGAGAAAAAACTATGTATAAAATCTTGTGTTGTAATTATACCTTAAGAGAAGGTAAATTTAGAAAACCATAGTTTAATATGATAATGAGCTATCTTATCAGGATATTTGAGGATTATAGATATATAATGTTTATTATATTTTCTACCTTGTATTTTTGGCATATCATAATATGCTTTATTGACATGAAACAAAAATCGAATTTACTTAATTACAGTAAAAATACTTTCTAAAGCTTTTCTATAATCTTTTTATTTAGACCAGAAATAATAAAATCTTGAAATAGATGCATAGATTTTTTTTAATCTATATTCTTATTTTCAGGGCTGTGGGTCACAAAGTTTTTGGCAGTCGTTATCAAGAAGAGATTTTAGAGAAACTTAGAAAGTCGGCGGAGCACTGTGATTGTTTGCAGTGTTTTTTTGTAATACATTCCATGGGAGGAGGTAAAGTTATTCACTTGTTTGCCTATAACAGCGTGAAAGTGCAAGTGGGAATTCATTTTTCAAGCATAAGTCTTATTTTCAGACCTGTGCTTGATAAAGATAGAACTGTTAAGAGTGTGTGTTTATGAATATATGTACATAACCGCTTTTTTATCTTGAATTTTTGTCAAATTGTCACTATTAACCAATTATTTTTTATTGAAGCCCTTTTAAGAGTCAGTAGAACTGAATCTGACAGTTTATTTTCTCCTACCTTTAGTTTCTTTTTTAAAATTTCCAGCTGCGTTTCAGTACATATGAGTTTTTTGGGAATTTTGACACTTTCTTGTTGTAAGAGTTTGCTTGTGCAGTCCCGTATCCTAAGAAGAGCTAAGTATTTCTAGCATGTTCATGTGATGCTTGCCAAAGAATATCAGAATGGGTATGTTCTTTAACCACCTTCAAACCTTTCTTGTCTCCAACAAGTGAAAAAAGTAAAAGAAATCTTTTCAGTCAATTCCTTTAAATCATGCCTTATGTGGTAATGTGTCACCTTGACCTAGAATAAGTGATCTGCATTGCTTTCTTTCCCCAGGGAAGCCTGTACCTTGCAAGTAAAGTATTTTGCTCCCCTGTTCCATGAAATAGAAACAGATGATAATTTGCTAATTTCAAAATAGGATTAGCCAATTTTATTGTATTTTATTATTATTATTATTATTATTACTACTCCTATTATTTTGGTGAGGAAGATTGGCCCTGAGCTAATATCTGTGCCAGTCGTCCTCCATTTTGTATGTGGGATGCTTCCACAGCCTAGCTTGATGAGCCGTATGTAGGTTCCTACCTGAGATCTGAACCCACATACCCTGGGCCACCAGAGCACAGCACGTGAACTTAACTACTACACTACCGGGCCAGCCCCAGGATTAGCCAATTTTGAAAGAAAAATTTACCACATTTTTTTTCTCCAAGTTAAGATTAAGTTTTTTTGTTTCTTTTTTTTTTGAGGAAGATTAGCCCTGAGCTAACTACTGCCAGTCCTCCTCTTTTTGCTGAGGAACACTGGCCCTGAGCTAACATCTGTGCCCATCTTCCTCTCCTTTATATGTGGGACGCCTGCCACAGCATGGCTTGCCAAGCGGTGCCATATCCACACCCAGGATCTGAACCAGTGAACCCGGGCCGCCAAAGTGGAACGTGTGCGCTTAACTGCTGCGCCACCGGGCCGGCCCCTATGATTAAGATTTTATACTGAGCAGGTTATATACAATTGACTTTTTATACATATCTATTATTTCATACGATAGCATTTTAAAATTAAAGTTATAATTGCTCTGTAACCATGCCTTTTGAAGACCATCCTAATCATTTAATTAAGAAGCCAGTTTTCTTTGTACTAGTATAATTAACCTGCAAGTTTGATTAAGTTTTCAAAAGAAAACCATTTGACTTATAGTTCATTTTGGTGCCTTTTTTTAATCCCTCTATTACTCTATCTCAGAAGATAAATACTTTATTCATAATTCACTGAAAATGGTAAAAAATAATTTAAATAGTGAAAGTCTCCTTTCCCATATCTAATCCGAGTCCGTCTCTTCACATGAATCAAATTTGCAGTGTTTTTATGTCTATCCTTCCAGATATTTTCTATGCCTATTAAAAGTGGGTATGTATAGGGGCCAGCCCCATGGCCTAGTGGTTAAGTTTGGCATGCTCTGCTTCAGCAGCCTGGGTTCAGTTCCTCAGCGTCGACCTACAGCACTCATCAGTGGCCATGCTGTGGTGGTGACCCCCATACAAAATAGAGATTGGCACAGATGTTAGCTCAGGATGAATCTTCCTCAGCAAGAAAAAAAAAAAAAGTGAGTGTGTATATTTTTACATAACCTGATCATGCAATACATAGTATTCTGTAGTGTTTTCACTTTATCTCTTTCCTGAATGTCTTTCAGTATTAGCTCTGTCTCATAGAATTCAATTGTGTGAATATACAATAATTTTTAAAATCAGTCTCTCATTGATGGATTTTAAATTGTTTATAGTGTTTAGTTATAACAAACAATCCCTAGTAAACATCTGGTACATACGTCTGTGTTCATTTGTGCCACTACAGGTGTAGACAATATCCCTAGAAAGAAAAGTGAGACTAAAGAATATGTACATTTTAAATTTTGATTGATATTGCTGATATACCTTTCTCCATTATTGCACCAATCCATATTATTAGCAACGACGTATGAGAGTTGCCATTTTCCCCCAGTCACCAATGCTGAGTATTATGAGACACAAATCTGTCTGGTATGTTCAAAATTATATTGTTTTAATTTGCATTACTTAGAAGAAATGTTGAGCATCTTCACATCTATTTGCCATTTGATTTGTTTTGAGTTTCATTTTTATACCCTTTGCCCGTTTTTCTATTGCATTATTCATATTTTCCTGGTGGTTGATTTGTGAGACTTTTTTTTTTTAAATAATTTTTGAGCTTTTCTTTTTTCTTTTTTTTCTGGGAAAGATTCACCCTGAGCTAACATCTGTTGCCAAACTTCCTCTCTTTTTTTATTCCCCAAAGCCCCAGTACATAGTTGGATATTCTAGTGGTAAGTCCTTCTAGTTGTTCTATGTGAGCCACCACCACAGCATGGCTACTGACAGGTAGTGTGGTTCTGTGCCCGGGAACCAAACCTGGGCCACCGAAGTGGAGGACACTGAACTTTAACCCATAGGCCATCACGACTGGCTCTGAGGCTTCTTTATTAAAGAAATTTAATCTTCCATCATATGTGTTGAAGATTTTCTCTTAGTTTGCCTTTTTATTTTATGGGTTTTTTAAATAGAGGAGTTTTGTTTATTTTTAATGGAGTCAAAACTGTCTTTTCTATAATGGCTCTGGTTTTTTATGATACTTAGAAAGTCCTTCTCATTAAAGATTAACAAAAAAATCTCCCTTTCTTTCATCTAGTATTTGTTTTTTGAGGAAGATTAGCCCTGAGCTAACGTCTGCCGCCAATCCTCCTCTTCTTGCTGAGAAAGACTGGTCCTTAGCTAAGATCCATGCCCATCTTCCTTTACTTTATATGTGGGATGCCTGCTACAGCATGGCTTGACAAGCGGTGCATAGGTCAGCACTGGGGATCCCAACCGGCAAACCCAGGGCTGCTGAAGCAGAATGTACGAACTTAACCGCTGCGCCACCAGGCCAGCCCCTCATCTAGTATTTTTGACATCGTAGCCTTTAATATTTATCTCCCTGGGTTAGAGCATTGACTTTTAAACTTTTTTTTAACCTGAAGAGCAAGAAATACATATTATATCAACCCAACACATACACAAATTGAAACAAAAGATTCAGAAATTATTACTTAACCCACATATGACACATTGATATTTCTACTGTTTCGTTCGAGAAAAGAAAACTCTGGTCCCAATCTAAGAAGTTAGTTTCATAGCCCCTAATGGTTCATAATGCATAGTTTGAAAAACACCAATTTAGAGGATTGCATTTTTCTCTGTTCTTAAAAATTTCTGAAGTTATATAAATGTAAATCTATGTGCTACAAACTTAATGAGATTCCTAGAGCTTCTGCTTTTTAATAGATAGTAAAATAGTTTCATCTTTGAAAATTTTGTGAATTCAAGGTGCTCATGCTTAATTTTAGACAGTTTTAGCTCAGTGTATAAGTTGCTTAACGTCATGATAGTGTTCTTCATCATTAAATTATATATATACTACACTAAAGATGTCAAGATAGTTTTTTTAAGTTCCTTAACATCAAATATAGACTGAATACTGTCTTAGTTGAATTTTTCACTCTTCAGTCATTTCTTTGGCATCATATAGATATAATTTAGATGTGAAAAGAGTGAAATATAAAAAGACTTTCCAACCACATGGTCAGAGCCAGAGATGGAATTCAGAAGCTTACACCTCGCTACCCATGTTGTCTTCATTTCCTATCTGAAATTAGATTAGTTAATATAAAATCACAGGAATAAGTTGAAAATTTTAAGTCTTTAATATATATTTCTACAAATAAATCATAAAATTCCAAATTCTTCACAATTATATTCTGAACCATTTATGCTATTTTCTTTTTGAAATTTTAATCCTCAGGAACAGGATCTGGACTTGGCACATATCTTTTAAAGGTGCTTGAGGATGAATTCCCAGAAGTATACAGATTTGTGACTTCAGTTTATCCTTCTGGTGAGGATGATGTCATAACCTCACCTTATAATAGTATCTTGGCAATGAAGGAACTTAATGAGCATGCAGACTGTGTGTTGCCCATTGACAACCAAGTAAGAAATGACATTGTACTTTATGGACATATTTTATATACCTTCAATCTTGTGTTATGTTTATGTGCTTATGTGAAACATTCTCTTCATTTTTCAGCTGTTTTCTTTCTCTTCTTTCCTTCCTAGTAGAATGGCATCTATGTCCACTCTTCTTAATAGCTTCTCTCCCAATATTTTTCCCTTAAAAGTCTTTATTTGACATCATTAGCAAAATTGACCTCGTGGTGAATTCTGGAAAGTTGGGTACAACTATAAAGCCAAAGAGTCTGGTTACTTCAAGTGCTGGGACTTTTAAAAAGTGGCAAGAGAAGCCTTTTGATGCAATGAACAACATTGTGGCAAATCTGCTGCTCAGCCTAACAAGGTAATCCTATTGGTGGTGTACCTGAGGACAGTCTAACAGTTCACTGACGATGTTTCGCAGTAGCATTTTTGTAGTAGCATTTTCTTCTTATTATAAGTTGTAGAAGCTTTGTTAGTTTTTATTTCATTTTGTCTAGTGTTTTCAGATCTTGGAGTGATAGACCAGAATTTTAATTTCTATGGCTCCAAAGCAGCATTTCCCATGCAATATTAATAGATGTTAAGTGATAAAAGGTTTTATGGTAGATACACTTGAGAAACACTTGGACAAAAGTAAAAATATTTTTTTGCTGTAGAATGTCTTAATCTTTTAAACCAGCTAATCTATACCTCCTCATTAGCTGGTCTAAAATATTTCCTTAACTTTGATCTAAAAGATCGCTTGGACATTATTATATCCCAAATAATAGAGTGTATTAAACAGGCCCGTGAAGAATTTAGTGACGTCTATAGAATAATTAAGTAATTATGGACTTATATGTGTTTAACTCAATCTAAAGTCTGTTTTAAGTAAGATATTTTTATATATGTAATGAGCAACTGTAATAGTGTGTTGGTTGCACTTTAGATAATTCAGAAATAAGAACTGCCGTAGATGTGTGTTGTATTTTAATTATCTTTGTACAAGATGTTCATGATTCTAAATTTCACTGATACAGAGAAAGAGATCATATATTCTCTATTGAAGAGCCGTGTATGAAAGGATTTAAGAAAATGCTGTGGAATAAATCAAGCTATGTTCAAAGTATAGAATTTTTAAATTAAATGTTTTTCTCATGCTTTAATGTTAATTTTTTAGCTCTGCGAGATTTGAAGGGTCCCTTAATATGGACCTTAATGAAATCAGCATGAATTTAGTTCCTTTTCCTCAACTGCATTATCTTGTGTCAAGTTTAACACCCCTATATACACTGGCAGATGTTAACGTTCCTCCTCGAAGGTAAGATGTAGTAACTTTATTCTAATTACTTGAGAACTCGAATTTTTAAGAAAAAAGTTTATAATAACTCTACTTAATATCATTTCTTTGTGAGAAGTATATAAAATACAGTTGATGACAGCCATTTTTCCATTATATGAATGCATCTTTAATTAGAAGTCATTGTTTTAAAATGTCATATTAAACTATTTGAAATTAAATCTAATAACGAAATTTTTAAGCTTATGAAAATTAATAAAGACAATTTTTACTGAACTAGATTTAAGGGCTTTGAAGTCTGACAGACTTAAGTCTGAATCCTAATTCTGTCACTTAAAAGCTACAGCACCCTGGGCAGGTGACACCTCCTCTGGGTTTTTCTCATCTATGTAAGTGAGAGTCAGAGTACCTACCTCCTACACTTGTTGGGTATATTAAATAAGAGTATCATTTAAAGCTCTTGTCACAGCCCAGGACCATAGAAGACTTTCACATGTTACTCTGTATGGTAGCTATTATATGTCATTTCCAGAACACCTTCTTTTATAACTGTGTGTCATTTTTAAGCATAAAACTTAGATCAGTTTACTTAACAAAAAATGTATTGAAAGATAGTCTTGGCATATACAGTGATGAAGAGCTTGAAGAGTTCACACTAGCATTCACAGTTGACTGAAGGAAAAGGTCCTCTCAGACTCTGTAAGAGGAAAGTATGTAATTAAAGTAAAAAGTAAATTAAATATTTTTTACAATTTGTTTGGGCAAGATAACAGTTTTACACTCTGGGAATTTCACAGTGATATTGATTAACTTTTATTTGAGCCAGAAGCAAATAACCAATTATGCCAAATAATAGATAGGAGTCTCTTTCTATGTGGGATGCTGATGACCTTAACAGGTGAAGTAACTTGCACAGTATATGGAACATGATAATCATTCATTAAATGTTCACTGTTATCAGCCCAGCATATTAAAAATTAGTATATTAAGTAAAATGTACACCTTTAATGAAGACACAGAATGTAAATTAGTGTTAAAGTATTTATTGTACAATAGTGATAATCCAGACATTTTTATATTTAAAGTTAATTCTTAAAAATAAAGACATGGAATTTCTAATTAAGTTGAGCATAAAGACTTGGTCCTTCAACCTGAATAGTTCAAAACCAGTTAAATTCGTTTTAATCCTGCTTGGTGATAAAAATAATACTGTGTCAACATTTTTTATTTATATAATCATAATTTGTTGTGAAGTTTTGTTTTTAATTAAAATGTGTTAGTGAAAATCATAAGGAACTTTTGAAATGTTAGACTCTTAAGGAGCTTATCACATGTTCTTTCTGTCTTTGTGGGGTTTTTCCCCTTTTTTTCCTTGTTCCTTCTGCTTTACTGTAGATATTTCAAAGGCTGCCATATCAGCATGTGAACACATTTATCCTTGAGTAAATAATAAATTGTTTTAAAATTGTACTATTAAAAGGCATAGTTTTAAAACTCTAATTTCTTATTAGTAGTTTTCAAACAAGTGAGAATGGTTTTGGCTGTGCCTTTTATTAATAAATGTCAGTTCTGAAACTAGTCCATTTTTATCAAATGAAAATAAGCACATGTGAAAGTATGTATATGTTTCTTCAAATTCCATATCTCTAATGTAAATAAAGGATCCCAATAATTCTAAGTAGCTCCTTACTAGTTTTTATATCTGATGACGAAAGATAAATCAAGAATGAGTTTGCCCACTTGTGGTGTAGTGGTTCCTAACCTTTTCTGCACTTCATTGATTCCAGAAATGCTCAAAAGCACATCCACACCCAAATTTTGAACACAGTACGGAGGATCAGTGCATCCCACAGAGCTCCCCATCCCCTAAGGGAGTCCTCTGTCCTTCTTGCTCTAAGATAATCAGGGTAGAATGTAAGCTCCTAGAGTGGAAAATTGTTGTTGTTCACTGCTGAGTCTCTTGCACTTAGAATAGTGCCTGGCACATAGTAGGCATTTAGTGAATACCTATTCGAAGGAATAGGCAGCGAGTGTGATTCTGCACCTCTTCCCATTCTGCAGATTCAGCACACAAGCTCTGGCTAGATTTAGCTCAGGAACCTAATCACATTTGAATTAAGTGGGATTTAAGAACCAGGCTGGGGCCATATTAAGGACCTAGGAGGCTGTGTATCGTTGGATACTATCTGTCAGTCACCTTATCGTCCTCTCTTTGACTGAAAGATAAAAGAATGAAGTTAAAAGACTTCGTTCACTTAAGACTCCCCTTTCAGGAACACCACTTTTATAGGAGAGCCTAACATTGTCTTTTGATAGTTTCCTCGTAGTTATTTCTGAGAATATTTATGATATATTTTACAGAGACAAAGTAATCTTAATGTCGTAGGCTTTTAATTAGTTTTGATAGTTCTGATACTATAAAGTAGATAAGGATACAGAACTAAGTGCTAATGACACGTGTCAGAAATCACTACCACATAGAGCTCACTAATGATATAGTCAACATTTTATAGCCACCTGAAACCACCAATATATTGCAGAAGATTTCTATTCCAAAATAAGAAGGAGATTGCATGATTTCCTCTCTTCTCAAGATTGCTTTGAGAAAATGATAGCCGAAATTTAGAATATATTTGTATGTGAAGGTTATTTACCTATAGATGACTGTCTTTTCATTTTAAAGTTAAACAGAAGAAAGATGTAATAAACAGTGACTCTTTCATTGCTGTAGGTTGGATCAGATGTTTTCAGATGCCTTTAGTAAAGATCACCAGCTAATTCGGGCTGACCCCAAACACAGTCTCTACCTTGCCTGTGCCCTCATGGTTAGAGGAAATGTACAGATCTCAGATCTTCGCAGAAATATTGAAAGGTTTGATTGTGTATTTTTCAAGATAATTTATGTGTACTGCTTGCGACAGTGTAGCAGAGTATTAAGACGGCCTCTCTGCAAGTTCTAGCATTGCCACTTAACTAAAGTGTGACCTTGAGCAAGCTGCTTAGCCTCTCTGAGCCTTATTTTCCTCAAATGTAAAATAAGAATAATCATGGAACAAAGTTGTTATTTACAAGTGTTAAATGATAGGAGATGTTTTATTTTCTCAAAGTGTTCAGAAACCTTAACTATTGTTACTGGTTTTATTACCACTACACTGCTTCTTGAAGTTTATGTTTTACTATTTGACAGTCTATTTTTAGGAAAACTGCTCTATTGAATGACAATAGGGAATTGTAGGGAATTTTATAGGAAAATTATGAGACCTTCATTTCTTTATATCCCCAGATTGTTGGGTTTTTTTTTTAAGATTGGCACCTGAGCTAACAATGTTGCCAGTCTTCTTTTCTTTTTGCTTCTTCTTCTCCCCCAATCCCCCCCCCCCCCCCCCC
>NC_060277.1:22419263-22497753 GCF_021613505.1 Equus quagga
TTCTAAAAGAAATCTTAATAAACTCATATTGAGGAAAGGGGAAGGGAAATTATAAATATATTTATGGTTTAATCTTAGTCCTATTTTTAAGACTTAATCTAGAATCTTCTCACCCTATAATGATTATCTTCTGATGGGAACCTAGGCTAGACTGTCAAATTATAGATAAAGTTGTAAAATTTTAATATGCTTTTTACACATCTTCAACAAAGTATTCCAAATTATTTTACAATAAAATGTTTTCTTATAAATTGTATAATTTTCCATTATATATGGAAAACGTAGATGGAACCAAATATCTGTGTATCACATAAATTATAAGATAATTTTAAAGTAAGAGTTCAATTTTAAGGTTTTCAAGTTTTACACTATTTTTAGGAGAACCTTTTAAAAGCTTCTAATGCCTGAAATACAATCATCTGAGAATAGCTAGGCATTCTTACTGTTTTAAATCAATAAGGCAGATTTGCCACCCTTTTAAAACCATTTTAATTTTTTGATGTAACGACATGATTGACTAACTTAACTTTTCCCTTAAGCACTTGGTTTTATAGGATCTTAAGCTCAGAAAATATATCTCCTGGATCTCTGCAGCTTCTCTGACATACACAAGATGTAATCCACAGCATCTTCCATTTAAATGACCCTTCATTTGGGCAATCAAATTGAACGGTAATCATTTTAGACTTATTAGGGACACAACATCTCTTATCCAAGCAAATTCCACAGAAAGTGGGTTTATAACTCCGAGTGCTTGAGCATCCAGAAAAGATGAATTTTTCAGCTTTGGAGAGCTGGAAGGTAGGTTGGCACGTTTTTCCTTTGGGGATCTGAAAAGACACATAACATTAAGAAGTCACTGTTTAAATTTGATTACAGTAGTTAAAAAAAGTGATACTATATACGTCATTTTATAACACACACAATTATTTCTAGGGCCTTAATAGTTGCTCTTTAGTGACTTCCAGCACTCCCCTTTCTACCTTTAAAATCCCCTCTGTCCTTCCTGTTCTTGCTCCCTCGTGTTATAGGACCCACTCCCAAATGTTCTTTGCTGTCTACCCTTCACTTAGTTCTACAATAAATGAAAATTTCTGTTTTGTTTAATATCAAGGGCTATGTCTTATTAAATGTTTATTTACTTAAGACAGCAAATTCCCTAACATAGCTCAGACAGTTTTGAGTAGAAGGATAGATTAAATAAATACCTTAATCCCTTTAAAACTGAGTTGTCAGCTTCCTAATATGATAGGGAATAACTTGGGGATGATGAGAAGGGTTTTGTAGCATTTCTAAAAATTGCTCATGAGACTGTCATCTTGCTTAGTTCTAGGAGTAGGACTAGCTCTATTTATACCAAGCAATCTTAGAATAAGTATTTTATCATAGTCCTCTGGCAAGTTTACTATCTAAGCACAGAGAATTTTGGAAATGGTGTGGTTCTCTCTCCGAGTAGGTGATATGTAACAAGATTAGAACTTCTCTGATGTTCATAATGTCTGTTTCTGTAATTATGATATAGCAACCAAAATCTTTTATCCATTGCTTTGTTTCCCCTACATAATATAGAAAAAGAAGTTAGAGTCTGAAAAGGACCTACTCTTAAAAAACATACATGGTGGGGGACCACAACAAATCAGGCTGACCAAGACCCACACTGTTAAGCTATCAGAGTATCTAGAATCTACAGCTTAATGTTACCTTCTGCTTGGTGAGAGTTTTCCCACGAAGTGCAGTTAGATTACTATCTGCTTTCCTCTGAGATAGTCTGACTTTAAGAGTTACAATGAGGTGATTTTATTTTTATAAGAACCAAGCACCATCCTTCCCTCTAAAACACACACACTTTTCAGGAGTCTCTTACTATTGAATCATGATGAAGTTAAATCTGATTAAACTTTACCTTTACTGTCTTTGATATATTAGTGTCACAAGGCTGAATATAACACAGTCTTTTCTCGTTTCTCATTTCACAGTTGGCATTTTCATTCGTTACCCTATTAGATATTCCCATCCCACATGTTCTGGAGCAAGGGGTCCACTTCGTTGCTTGCACAAGACATTTTCTTTTCCAAATAAGTGGGAGATTCCTATAAGCTAAAATAAAGAGGGAGAAGTATGTATGTGTGTATATGAATATACGCACACATTCATGTAGAGAGAGAATTTTTAATTATTTTTAAGCTAATAGTTAAAAGATATGAACCTTTGTTTTTATATAATGCAAGTCCCTATAAAATAAGCTTATGGTCTAATCCATCATTCGCTTTTTCCCATTCCCCAAATTACCTTTCAATCAAGTGCTACAGTCCAGTTTCTTAGGAGAAATAAAAATACTTTATCTCTGAAAAACTGAGTAGATTAACCTATTTGCTTCTTTTTCTGCTTAGCCCATCCTCTGAGTATTAAGCTGAAGCTTATGTCCTGATGGATATCTGCCTTTTCTCTGGTTCTTGCCTCATGCTTGATAATATTTCCAGGACGTTGAAATAGGCATTAGTAGGATTAGGGGATTTGAGATAGTAATCAGAACAATGTGGTCTTAATGTTAAATTGTATAATATGTTAAACTATAAAATATGAAAGTTATATTTGAGAATTAAACTATCAATGAGACCAGTTATTTTTCCTCCACTTGTTTTAATCTAGTCTTTTAGAAAATTCTCTACGTTACACTCACCTAAATAATTATTATATACTAAGTCATGGCGAATGTGTAACCCATTTTATGCATTCAGCTAAACTGTTACATTCTCTATGTTATCAGGCCCCTGGTATTCCCTCCATTGACTAGCCATTTCAAATCACCTATGAAAAGATGGAGGATGAATGGATGGATGGATCTATGAAGGGGTGTGTGAATGAGTGGATCCATGGAACCCCTCCACTGCCTGCTGCTTAGGAGAAATGGGAGGGGAAGGGGGTGAATAATGAGAATATAAAAAGGGCATAATAATTATAAACCATTATGATCCCAATAAAGTAATTGAAAAAAATAAAGAAGCCATAATAATTCTTCCATCTCTTTGTAAATCCATTGGGAGCTTCCTGTTCTGTTCGTGAATGAATCAGGTCCTTGGTTCATTTTAAGAAAACTCCATATTGGTTTATTGTCTCAAGGCATTTCTTTAAGGTTAAGTACATCCTAAAATGGATGCTTCAGGAATAAGGTGATTTGAGTCTGCAGTTGAACATAGCAAAATTCTGGCTACATTCCTTCAAAATGTCAATTTAAAACTCAAAAAGATCCCTACAAAAAAAAATGTCTTCTTGATAGGAAATATCAGTCGCTTTGAAGTATGTGCAATCTTTGAATAAAATGACTTTGAAACTGTTTTCAGTGTTATTACAGTAGGATCTTGCAATTGCATACAGAACTGAGGAAGAGGAAGCAGAAACATGAAGATACCTGGAAGGTAGACAGCAGTTATAAGACCTCAAGGCAGGAAGCAGATTAAAAGCCTGGCACGCATCTGCAATAAATAAAGGTAGGTTAGATTATTGCATTACCAATAATCTCACTTAAAGTTAAGCCAAGAGCTGCAGTTCAGGAATTTGTTTAACGTTCATTACAAAGCGAGAAAACCAGAAGAGGTTTTTAAAAGTTTAGTACTTGGTGAGCAGTGAGAAAAGCATGGGGGCATTCTGTCATGGCATACTTCATACTGACCAAGCAAACCTAGTTCCAACTGTAGACCACCCAGAATTAACTAAGTATATAAGTTACTGTCACAAATATATCTTCAAGTGTGTGTTTGTCATTGTGGTTGTCTTTAAAAGCCAATCTCCTGTTTGGGCCCTTAAATACAGTTTCAGAGTTAAGCAAAGGAGAGACGTTAGACTGAACATATACTTTGAAACATATCTGGGCCGATATCTCAAATGCCAGAGAGCAATTTGGGAGATTTTTCTCATTTTTTCAGCAAAGCACAAATCACTAACAATGACCATCTGACACCCTCTCCAACCAGGTTCCAAGTGAACCCTCTGAAACTGCTCTAACTTCACAAGTTAGACCAACTTGAACTTGATCCAGAGGGCCCTACTTGTGGAAAACTGCTGCTCTAAGGGAGTCTCTCCCACCAGGGAGTTTCAAGTATGTGTTCTAAGAAGAGCTGTATATTGAGTCACTTGGGCCTAAAGCAGAAAATCAGCTGTTGCTGTACAGTTTGATAAAAGAACAATTTGGCTTATAATTTTATACATCTTAGAGCATTACAGTCATGCGTCGCTTAATGATGGGGATACATTCTGAGACATGCATCCTTAGGAGATATCATTATTGTGCAAACACCATAGCATGTATTTACACAAACCTAGATGGTAGAGCCTACTGCACACCTAGGCTATGTGGTACTAATCATATGGGCCCACTGTTGTATACGCAGTCTGTCGTCGACCAAAACATCGTTATGCGGTGCATGACTGTAGTGTCATTGTGCTGTTAGTTGAATAACTATGTATGGTAAATGCAAATTTACCCCAACCTGTTAGATTTTTTTCAAATTAACTGACATAATTGGGGTCCCTAAGCATGTTCCTTTCATAGAGTTAGTTTTTACATATCTAAAACTCATTTCTCTGACTATAGTTGCTTTCATTAGACAGCCAGATAATATAAGTGAACTTAGGAGTTTTTAGCATATACAAATATTCTGTGTTTCCATGGCACCTTTCATTCACTAAGCTCTAAATTTCTTTTTTTTTTTTTAAGATTGGCACCTAGGCTAACAACTGTTGCCAATCTTCCCTTTTTGTTTTTTTCCTGCTTTATTTCCTAAACCCCCCCCCGGCACATAGTTGTATATCTTAGTTGCAGATCCTTCTAGTTGTGGGATGTGGGACACCACCTCAACGTGGCCTGACGAGCAGTGCCATGTCAGCGCCCAGGATCCGACGCCTGGGCCGCAGCAGCGGAGCACGCAAACTTAACCACTCGGCCACGGAGCCAGCCCCCTAAGCTCTAAATTTCATGTAAAAGGCCTTCTTGATTTCTGGATGAAAACAGAAATATGAATAAGAACCAGGCATCAACATTGCCCCTTTTCAGTCCTGGCTCATCTGTGCTTCATATGCTGGCATTTTTGCACTTAAATAAGACGCTAACTTAGAGCTGACCAGAATATGAGGCTCATGAATGTACTGATTCTAACAGTAAATGGCCATGTGTTCAAGATGAGTAATAAATAATCTCATTTCATGTTTCTGACTTAAATACACACCTGGGTAACCTAATTAAAAATGCGTGTGTGCGTTTATTTAGGGAGAGAGAGAGATTGGTCGTTGTTGAGCTTCATTTTCAGAGTAAATGAAAGGATAATTTTACATCAGCAGTTTTCTATTTTTAGAAATAATCTTTACAAATTCAAAACACGTCCTCAAATAGTTTTAATTAATAGGCTTCTATTTCCGGTTGTATCATATACAAAAGTTGTGTTTGAAAATTTTTGAAACTGGATGGGTTCATACTTCTTACTCATAATAGAACAATACAAATAAAAGCTTTTCCAGGGAACACGTGAACAATATTGGGTCAAATTTCCTGAGAAGAGGTTGAGTGGTAATAAGCAAAGGTAGTAAGATTTTAGAAGAGTTTTCCTGACCTAGTAGAGTTTTTAAAAACTGCAATATTTTACTGAAAAATCTATAACATTATAAAGTGTCCTTTCAGGTACTCAGAATGTCCCTGCCTGAGGCAGACTGAGATGGCACAGCCAAACTGAATCTCACAGGGGCCACCAATCAATAAGTACTGACTGAGTACCTGTGGTACAGAAAAGGAATATGAGAGAAAACCACAAAAAGTCACTCATGAAAAACAGTTCTATTTAGGAGCACCTGGCATTGCTTTGTAGCTTGTTGAGGGCTGCTGTTGTAATGGTCCCAGGCCACACTTTGATTGATCAGACTTCTTTCCACCTTTAGCCCCAGAGCAGCGACTGTCAGCCAGCCTTGGTATGAACAGAGGAGTGCATCCGATGGCCCCACTCACACAGAGGCAGCTGAACAGGGGATTGGGCTGAAACACCTGGCCATTATGGTAATGAACACTGTTGAACTCGCATCCCACTGCTACGAGGTCTGAAGATAGAAAAGAGCAAAATCACCAAAGAAGCCCTAACTGATAGACTAGACCTCCAGTTATAAACCATAGAGGAAATAACTATCTCCTTTATGAAGTCAAGTTCTCATCTTCTTAGGGCCCATCTGGAACCTCCTTCACAGAACATCTGTAGAAGGGTGAAAATGAGACATTTTCATTATGTTGTAGGCTATCAGTCCCAAATGGTCACTTCTGGAATTAAGACCAGGCAAAGGTTAGGTTCTGGAGCAAAATTCCAATATGAGTATAGCAACGAGATAATGATTGTAAATCTGAAAGATGGGTTGATGGCTGGTGAGACTGAGGTTTCCCCAGATGCCCAACAACAGGCTAGGATGTATGGTCAGGAAGTCAGGATATGTGAATGACTGAAGTAATCATAATTTGTTTAACTACAGTACTGCATAGTAACTGTTAAGAGAATTGGAGGAAACTTTCACTTCCTCTGAGGGGCATTATTGACCTGGCTCAGCAGCTCTGGAAGTGTGGCCCATGGACCCCTTGGCAGTGCCTGAGGCCCTTTCATGGAATCTGTAAAGTCAAAACTCTTTCGGACTACTAAGATATAACTGGCTTTTTCACTGTGTTGATATTTGCGCTGATGGTGCAAAAGCAATGGTGGCTAAAACTGCTGCTGGCACCTTAGCATGGATCAAACTGTACAGGTTAGTCATTGTGTTATTCCTTGCCATGCACTTGTACTTAAAAAAAAAAAAAAAGCTAGTTTTACTTAAGAACGTCCTTGATAACACAGTAAAAATTATTAATTTTATTAAATCTTAATCATCAAATACATGTCTTTTTAATATTCTATGTGGCAAAATAGGAAGTATACATTGAACATTTCTGTGTACCAAAGCATAATAGTTATCTTGAGGAAAAGCACCTATGCTATTGTTTGAGTTTTGGGCCAAACTGGCCAATTTTTTAGTGGGAATTTCACATGAAGAAATGACTGGTAAACCATGGTTATGCAGACTCGAGTTTTAGGCAGACATTTTCTCAAAAATGAACAAAGTGAGCCTGTCACTTTAAGGAAAACAACTGACAGTATTTGTTGCCAATGAGAGAATTCCAGCTTTCAAGCAAAAATTAGAATTTTAGAAAACTGTGTCTACCACTGAGGTCTTTATAGCTACCCAATATGTAGACTTTTGTGATGAGATTGGTGTTAATTAATGTGATTTTTTTAAATATTGTATAATTCAGTGTATCAACATTTGAAACATCTGTATAACCCGTTTTTCCAAACTGATGTTTTCCAAATAACTAATGCATGGTATTACAAAATCACGCGTGAGTAAAAGACGCATTCCAGATGGGTCTTGGATAGACTAATGTATTTTGATGTCACAGAGTTGGACAAGTTCATTGATGTGGTTTCAGATTCCATGATGCAGCCATTTTTAGGAAACTATCACTTCTCAAGTTTGAATATAATATCAAAAAAGAATATTCACAATTATCTGAAAAGCCTGTAAAAATATTTCGTCCTCTTCCAACTATGTATCTGTGTGAGGTTGGATTTCCTTCATATATGTCAACCAGAACAACATGTCGCATCGATTGAAACAGAAGCAGATGTGAGAATCTTGCATCTCTGTTAAGCCAGACAGCAGAGAGATCTGCAGGAATGTAAAACATTTCCACTCTTCTCACTAAACTTTCCTTTGTTTTAGAAAATGAGACTTTTTCATAAAATACATTATTCCTATTAATTTGCAATGGGTTTGCTGTTATTTTCAAATGAATTAGCAAATATTTTAAATTTTCCAATCCACTAAATACCATAGAGATAACCCACATAAACAAAAGGTCTTTAGTGTCCTCACTGATTTCTAAGACTAAAGAGAACATTGGGCCAAAAAGTTTAAAAAACTGTTGTTCTAGATCAGGAATCAACAAATTTTCACAAAGAGCCAAACAGTAAATATCTTAGCCTTTACAGGCCATAGTACATAGGATGGTCTCTGTGGAAACTACTAGACTCTGCCACTGCAGAGCAGCCATAGACTGTACGTAACTGAATGGGCATGCTGGTGTGCCAACAAAACACTATTTACAGAAACAGGCTGTGGGCCAGATTTGGTCCCTGGGCCATAGTTTGTGACCCCAGTTATAGATTATCCCCACCCCCATCCTCATGGCTATGCTCTGTTAAAATATTCATCACATTGTATGTGAAATTACTTGTGGAAAGATCTGTGTGACACAATAAACTGACTCTGTGAAAGGAGGGTCTGTGTCTTTTCTTCCCCTGTTGTGTCCTCAGTCCGAGTGCCTGGCTCAGTAAATGATGTTCACTAAATGTTTGTTAGGTTAACGGACTAACTGACCCAGCATTGTTTGGGAGAAAGGAGTGTCCTGAATGCCAGAGTCTGAAAAGGCCATGTTTTCCCTATAGAATTTTCATAAAAAAACAGCTAACACTTTTGAGGGTCTACTCATACCAGATGCTGTGCTGGGTGTGTTGGGTTTTATCTCATTATTTCATTTTATCCTCCTAACAACTGTAAGAATGGAAGTACGTAGGACATAATTGAGGCACAGAGAGATTAAACAACTTGATCAAGGTCACTCAGCAGATGGAGCCAAGGATTTGAACCCAGAGCCTACATTCTTAACCAGTATAATATTGTGCTGACAGGGGCATCAGGCTATCAGACTTGAATGGCTTGACACATTCAGTCTGACTCTAAAGATGTGCTCTCATTCCATGTTCACAAACTTCTGGTCATTTGCCTTCCCATTGAAGGCTCTTCCACAGAGTAACTAAACTGCTCAGCTGACAAGAGTATTTCTCTTCTGTTAGAGACTATCTTTGTTTTTTTTTTTGAGGAACATTAGCCCTGACCTAACATCTGCCACCAATCCTCTTTTTCTGCTGAGGAAGACTGGCCCTGAGCTAACATCCATGCCCATCTTCCTCTACTTCATATGTGGGATGCCTACCACAGCCTGGCTTGACAAGTAGTGTATAGGTCCACACCCAGCATCCAAACTAGTGAACCCCAGGCCTCCGAAGCGGAGTGCACGAACTTAACCGCTACACCACCAGGCCAGCCAGGAGGCTTTATTTTTTATCCTAAATAAATTGACATCCTGAATTACTGTCAAGGTGTTGTAGATTTAGATGGTCTCAATCAGCCTCCAGAGCTTAGACCCATAGAGCTAGGGGTCAGGCTGTGATTTGGGGTGCCCCCGCCATCTTTTTTACTAACCTGCTTCAGCAAAAAGTACAGTAACTTGACGGCTAGTTGGGAAGGCTGAGATGAAAGGCATCTGTCTGAATACTAGATATGCATCGTCACCTTTTAAGCAAGATTATTTTTTCATTACAGAAAAGGCTGAATTCAGATTGCTTTTGACAGTATTAACAAAAACTGTCATTTTGTGGCACTTTAAGAAGTTAGACTGTCTACATAATTTGTCCTATCATTAACAATTAACTGAGAAGAACTGCAAGGTTGCTTCAACGCAGTAAAAATAGAGGTTTCTGAATGTGTGTAAACATCTGCTAATTTCACACAGGGTCCAACATGATGGAGCCAGTCCCACGGGGGTGTGAAAACTAAACCCATCTTATATGTAGCCAAACTAAGCTGGTAATTCCAAATTAACAGTTGCAGAAAAAAATCCTATCTAGATTCCACCTTTTCCAGCAGGTTCAGAAGAAGACACTTACATGCACACACTCCAGTCTCGTACCTAGGCCTGTCTGCTGAGTAGTCACAGTACAGCCCTTTGTGAGGGTCGCAGAGGTCAGCTTCATTGCAGATGTCCCCTGGTTGCTTGGCACAGATTTTACAGCATCCACAGCCATCCCTCACGAAGCTCACTCCAGGAGGGCACCTGGGCTCCTGATGAGGGCATTTACAGGGCCAATGACAAAACTGTTTCCGCTGATGCACTTCTGAGACTTCTCCAGGCCTTCCTTCAGGCGTGTCCTGTGCCCTGCAGAACTTCATTTGATAATAAAGGTGATGTTAGAAATGATTCCTCAAACTAATTTCAGAAACTTTATGGAAATAGAAGATTCCCCCAAATTGGCAGAATATGGTGTGGTAAATTGTAATAATATATCTATCAGCATTTGACATAATCACTCTCTCCTTCAACTTTTCTTCACTCGGTAGCCAAGACATCACTCTCTTACTCCTCCTTTCTCATGGATTACTCCTTCTCAGTCTCCTTTGCTGGTTGCATCTCATCCTCCTCATCGCTAAACATTGGCACCCCCTGGGGTTAAAACCTCTAAAGTATCTTCTCTCACTATATTTCTTATCTCCCACCCAGACCTCTCTTCTGAGCTCAGACTCAAACTGCCTACTTAACGGATCTCCCCGTAGAGATTCGATAGGCATAGCTAATTTCACATGACCAACAATAAACTCCCAATTTCCCCTTCCAATCTACTCTTCCATAGACATCCCTATTTGAGCAAATGCCAATTCCATTTTTCCAGAATATCTTGGGGTGAGGTCATTCTTGACTCCTCTCACATTTTGTATCCAATCCTGTCAGTAAATCCTAATGGTTATGTCTTTAAATTATACCCATTCTGATCATTTCTTAATACCCCCACTGCTACCACAGTGATTCAAGCCACCATTATTTTTCACTTAGATGATTATAATTGTCTTCTAAAGGTTCTCCTTGCTTCCCCCTTTGTCCTCTATATTCTTCACTTGGTATCCAGGAGGGTTCTTTTAAAAGAAAAGGCAAAAATAAGTGAAACTACATCAAACTGAAAAGCTTCTACACAGCAAAGGAAATAATCAACAAAATGAAAAGGCAACCTATGTAATGGGAGAAAATATTTGCAAACTATATGTCTGATAAGGGGTTAATATCTAAAATTTATCAGGAACTCATACAACTCAATGGCACATACACACACAAGAAAACCATTAAAAGAGGGGCAAAGGACTTGGATATACATTCCTCCAAAGAAAACATACAAATGGCCAACAGGAACATGAAAAGATGCTCAGCATCGCTAATCATCAGGGGAATGCAAATCAAAACCACAATGGATGGCACCTCACACCTGTTTATTTAAAAAAAAAAAACAAAAGATAACAAGTGTTTGCCAGGATGTGAAGAAAAGAGAACCCCGGTGCACTGTTGGTGGGAATGTAAATTGGTACAGCGACTATGGAAAACAGTACGGAAGATCCTCAAAAAACTAAAAATAGAACTACCACATGATCCAGTAATCCCACTTCTGGGTATTTATCCAAAGGAATTGAAATCAGGATCCGGAAGAGATCCCTGCACTCTCATGTCCATGCAGCATTATTCACAGTAGCCAAAATATGGAGACAACCTAAATCGCCGTCGATGGAGAAAGAAACTGTGGTAGACAGACAATGCAACATTATTCAGCGATAAAAAGAAAGAAATTCTGCCATTCGCAACAACATGGATGGACCTCGAGGACATCATGCTACGTGAAATAAGCCCCACACCCAAAGACAGATAGTATATGATCTCACTTATATGTGGAATCTAAAATAGTCAAACTCATAGAAGCAGAGAGCTGAATGGTGGTTGCCAGGGACTGAGGGGTGGGGAAAATGGGGAGGTGATAGTGAAAAAGTATGAAGTTTGGGTTCTTCAAGATAAGTAAGTTCTGGAGACACACACAGCCTAGTACCTATAGCTAACAATCCTGTATTGTGTACTTAAAATTTGCTAAGAGAATAGATCTTATGTTAAATGTTCCTACCACACCAAAAAATACATAAATAAATAATAATAAAAAAGGGGCAGGAGGAAACTTTGGGAGGTGATGGATATGTTTATGGCCTTGATGGTGGTGATGGTTTCACGGGTATATACTTAATCCCGAACTCATCGAATTGTATACATCAAATATGTACATCTTTTTGTATGTCAATCATACCTCAGTCCATGTCACTCCTTGCTCATAAGGGGTGGCTTCCTCCTAGCCTCCCATTTCAACGTAACATCCAAACTACCCTCCAAGGCCCTGCAACCTCTGTCCCCACTCCCACACACCCCCTGGCTTGCTTCACCCCAGCCTCCACACTGGCCTCCTTGGTCTTTGAAGACTCCAGGTATGCTCTTCCCCTGGGTATCTTTGTGGCTCCCCCTGACTTTCTCTAGATGTGTGCTCAAGTTTATCGATGAGGTCCTTCTTGACCATCCTTTATAAAACAGCATCCTGCCCCAGCTCCTTCCCCACAGCCCTTCTTTCCACCTACCTTATTACCTATATATTTTACTCGTTTATTGTTGCAGTCACACATCAAGAATGTGAGCTTCTTGAGAGCAAGCTCTTTGCCTAATGTCTGTCTTGTTGTCTATAGTAAATATTTATTGAGTGAAAGAACATGGTACTTCCTAGGTGTCAAGTACCTTACACAATTATACCATTTAGCCTTCAAAAGAACAGTATGGAGTAGTAGTTATCCCCATGTGATAGGTACAATAATGGCCCCCTCAAAGACGTCCATGTCCTCATCCCCACAACCTAACATGTTACCATACATAGCAAAGGGGATTTTGCAGATGTAATTAAAGATGTTGAGATGAGATTATCCTGGATTATTCAGGTGAGTCCACTGTAATCACAAGCATCCTTATACGGGAAAGAGAGAGGCAGGACCGTAGAGATGTGATGATGGAAACAGAGGTAGGAGAGATGCCACTGCTGAAAGGGGGTTACAAGCCAAGGAATGCAAGCAGCCTTTAGAAGCTAGAAAAGGCAACGAAGAGATTCTCCCCTGGACCCTCCAGAAGGAACACAGCCCTGTCCACACTTGATTTTAACCCTGTAAGACCCATTTTCAGGCTACAGATGTCCAGAACTGTAAGATAATAAATTTGTGTTGCTTTAAGCCACTAAGTTTGTGGTAATTTGTTAGAGTAGCGATAGGAACATATACACCCCTTTTTATTAATGAGGATGCTGAGACTCACATTATTTAACTTGTCCTAGGTCACACAGCAAGTAAGCGTTTTAAACCAGAGTCCAGAGTCAGAGCTCTCAACCCTTACCCTCTTTCCTTCCCTAGTCCAGGTCTTGCCACAACCAGCTTTGGTATTGAACAAATCGCTGAATCTCTGCATCTGTTTCTCCTCACCAGCCTAGACCTTGCCCCATAAGCTTACAACTCATTAATTTCTACAGGGTCTATCCATTCTGATGTCCCACAAGCACCTCATTTTCTCCCTCATCCGACAAACTGCTCCCCAGCTAGTAGTTCCCATTTCAGTGAATGGTGGCACCATGCACTGAGTTCCCCAAGCCAGGAAGCTGGAAATCAACCTCACCTGCTCCCTCCCCTTCATCCCTCACACCTGAAAGTCGCTGACACAGCAAAGTCCAAGCTCCTAAGCACAGCATTCAGGGCCCTCCTCTTCTCTTGCATTTTTTACATTCCTTAGGTTCTAGCAAGTTAAAATTTCTGCAGTCCCTGCCTATCTGACGCTGCTCCTCCTGCCTGTAAGATTCTCCACCTGACCCCAGCCCTTTACCTAGTTATCCTTCAGGGCTCTGTTTAAGTATCACCTTTTCCAGAAAACTTTCTATAACCTCCCCTGCCTCCCTTTCACACGTCTTTGTGCTGAGATTATGTGTGTAAGCGCCTGTCTTCTCCACTCGCCATAAGGCTACCCAGCCTCAGGGGTTTGTGGTTCATTTGCTGGTGCACTACTGGTACCCAGCCGGGTGCCTGGCAAGTAATTACGTAATTAACTCTCTGTTTTCATTTGATGGAACTGAAGGCAGCTGGACTGATCCAGAGAGCGAAACCTCGTTTCAACTCAAAAACTCTGCATTTAAAAGTATCAGTTTGAGAGCCAGCCCGGTGGTGCGGCAGTTAAGTGCACACGTTCCGCTTCGGCGGCCCAGGGTTTGCCGGTTCAGATCCCAGGTGCGGACATGGCACTGCTTGGCATGCCATGCTGTGGTAGGCGTCCCACATATAAAGTAAAGGAAGATGGGCACGGATGTTAGCTCAGGGCCGGTCTTCCTCAGCAAAAAGAGGAGGATTGGCAGCAGTTAGCTCAGGGCTGATCTTCCTCAAAAAGAAAAAAAAGTATCAGTTTGAAATTCCACCATTAAACCCCGAGCCTTTTTTCTTATCACTATTAAAACATGTGTTCCCTGGAGTAAGACTTTCAGCTCCTATTCAAGTTGAATATACAATGTGAGAATCAACGCTGAGGATACAGTGCTGGGCTCCTGCAGAAGGAGGGGAAAAGGAAATACAAAAGTGAAGAAGGGAGTAGAAATAGCGAGGCTAGAAATAGTGACTGTTTACTTCTTAATTTTGCACAGGTTCAGCCGAGGTTACCAGGGAGTCCTTCCCAGGTTCAGCGGCCTCTCAGCCAGGCTCATGTTCATGGGGTCTCTTGCTCCTCCCCTTGTCCCACCTCCCTAAGGCATGTGACTCTTTCTTAATTCCTCCACTCCCTTGACTTTCACGACACCAGGCCCTCCCAGTTCCAGCCCAACCTCTCAACATACCTCTGCAGGCTCCTTTATCCCGAATTTGACTTAGAGGAAGGCTTCGTGGTGTTTCATGACCTTAACGTATTGCTTTTCTCACTCTGTGCGCTGTCTCTTGGCAATCTCATCCACTCCCTTGCCTTCAATTTCTGCCGGAGGCAGCTTCGAAACTGAATTTCCAGCCAGGACTTCTCCACTGAACTCTAGACCCATATAGCTGACTGCCTACTGGACATCTCCACTCGAATGTCCTCCAGGAAGAACTCATGTGCAACAGTCATCCTTTCCCCCGCCAGACACCTTCTCCAAAAGTTGCAGTTAGGAAGCTAGGAATCATCTGGGTCATCCTCTCCCTCACCTCCCATCGCCGTTCAGTGACTAATCCTGCTTATTGTCATCATATCCGTAGAATTTGTCCCTCTTCCCCATTTTCACTGCTGCTAACTAGTTACCATTGCAATAAGTTCCTAACTGGTCTTCTTCCCTCAAGAGTGACTTAAACAAATCTACCAGATTGCTGCTAGAGGGATCTCTTTAAAAAAATCCATATCTGCTTGTATCACTCCTCTCCTTAAAGCCCATCACGACTGTCTCCAGTCTAAGTACAAACTTCTGAGCATGCTATCTAAAGCCCCCTCTGCAGCGGTTCATGCCAACCTCCCCAGCCTTAGCTCCCGATGCACTCTCTTCCTATGCCTTGCAGTTTTCTAGACTCACCATGTCGATTTTCTCCTCAATGTTTTTTCTCATATTGCTCCCTCTGATGAAATGCCCACTCCCCAAACTGCCCACCTGGGGACACCTGTTTATCTTTCCAGTCTTGAAGTACCTCTATATCATCTCTGAGGCCAATTTGGTTTTCAATAGTGAAAACCAAGGATAAAGAGAAAATCTTGAAAGCAGCCTGAGAAAAGGAAAGCATTACATGCAGGAGAATAACAATGAGATCTGACTTCCCTCCAAAAGGAGACAAAGATGTTTTTTAGTCAGAGAATGGATAAACAAATTGTGGTACATCCTGAGAATGAAATATCATTCAGCACGAAAAAGAAATGAGCTATCAAGCCATTAAAAGATGTGCGTATTACTAAGTGAAAGAAGCCAATCTGAAAAGCCTACATACTGTGTGATTCCAATCATACGACATTCTGGAAAGGGCAAAACTGTGGGATCAGTAGTTGCCAGGGGTTGTGGGGAAAGGTAAATAGGTGGAGCACAGAGAATTTTTAGGGCAGTGAAAACACTCTGTATGATACTAAAACGGTGGGTAGATGTCATAGTACATTTATCCAAACCCATAGGATATACAACAAGAGTGAACCATAACATAAACTATGGACTCTCGGTGACAATGACGTGTCAATGTAGGTTCATCAATTGTAACAAACGTACCATTCTGGTGGAGGATGTTGATAATGGGGGAGGCTACACATGTATGGAGGCAGGGGATATATGGGAAATCTCTATACCTTCCTCTCAGTTTTGCCGTGCACCTAAAACTGCTAGAAAAAAATTGACTTTTTTTAAAAAAAAAAACATAAAGGAAAAAGGAGGAGGAGGAAGAGAAGGAAGAGAAGAACAAGATGCCCAGAGACAATGCTGAAAGAAAAAAAAAATTGTCAACCTAGAATTCTATCACCAGTGAAACTATCTTTCAAAAATGAAGGTGAAATAAAAGACATTTCCAGATAAGCAAAAACTGAGAGAAATTGTTGCTAGCAGACCTGCCTCACAAGAAATACTAAAGGAAGATCTTCAGTTTGAAGGGAAATTACAATGGATAGTAATTCAGAAATAGAGGAAGAAATGAAGAGTCCTGGAAATGGCAAATATATGGGTAAATATAAAGAATTATTTTGTTTTCCCTTTTCTTCAGACATAATTTTGATTGGTTTCAAAAGCAAAATCTGAAAACAACAAAAGACTCATCAGAATGGTGCAATACAAAGAATGAGGGTTGTCACAACAGATCTGAGCTTTAGTAGAGTTCTGTGATCTTAGATAACTTTCTATCATTTATTCCATCTTTGAGCCTCAGTCCCCCTCTGTAAAATGGGATTAATAATATCCACCTTGCAAGGTTATTTTGAGGATTAAGATAATGACTAAAGAGGGGCCAGCCCAGTGGCATAGCGGTTAACTTCACATGCTCCACTTTGGTGGCCGGAGGTTTGCCAGTTCGGATCCCGGGCACAGACATGGCACCACTTGTCAAGCCATGCTGTGGCAGGCGTCCCACATATAAAGTAGAGGAAGATGAGCATGGATGTTAGCTCAGGGCCAGTCTTTCTGAGCAAAAAAAGGAGGATTGGCAGCAGATGTTAGCTCAGGGCTAATCTTCCCCTCCCACATACCTCCCCCCCCAAAAAAAGATAATGACTAAAGTGCCAGCATAGTGCTTGGCTTATAGCCCATGTTCAATAAATGCTAGGTATTATCAGACCCTTTCAAAATTCATAACAGCACAGTTAAGCAAAATAATACTTTCTCGTTGATCTATTCATAACACCTTTTTGTGTTTGTTTTTGTTTTTTATTTTGGACACATCTCTCTACATTGGGATATTTGCCATTTAGGAATTTGTTGTAGCTTTCAATCCCCTGTAATGTCATTATACACTGACAAGCCTTTTCACAGGAACAGTGGAATAGGAGATAGGCAGCCCCATCTCACTTCACGTTTACTGGGGAAGTGTACCCCTCCTCATAACAGCAACAATGAAGTGTACCCCAGATGTTCTTGTTACGATCCTTTTAAATCTCTTCCTACGTAACAATTTTCAATCCTTCGTTTTCTAAGATATATCTACTACTTACCACCCCAATCAACTATTAACTCACAGACACGTCCATGTTTTCTCAATCATCAGGTTTCAAAAGCTCTGTTCTCTGTGCAAGCAATAACCTCCCCCATGTAAATAAATCCATAAGTCAGTCACCCTGTTTTAATCTTCTCATTAAAAAATACCAAGGCAATGAATTAATCATATTAAATTAAACCCTTTGGTCTGTTGCTTGAAATATTTCAAAGTCTCCATGGACTGATTCCCTTTCATAAAAAGGGAGAAACACATGGGTCGAGAAAAGACAAAGTCATAGACTGTTTCAAAAATATAAATGTTTGTCCCGAAGTGCTCCTTTCAAACAAGGACAAGCTTAACCGAAAAAAGTTGTCAAAATCACTTTTTCCAGTGGCTCTTTGCACATTTTGTACCCGACTCCGGAAAGTTGAGCCCCAGCCTGGAGCCCACATGAAGGGGCACCATTCACTGCGCCAGGCCAGGCAGAGCTGCGGCTCCCCAAATACGCGCTGTGTGTTATACGCCAATAAAAAATATACGTATTATTAAAGTTTGGGAGCTGTTCAAACACATCGAAAATAGGATTAAGTGCCATTACCTGAAAAGGGGAAATGTTTTCCACTTCCTTCATGAAGCTAATAAACTAAAACAGAACTTTATTTGCAGAGGAAAATGGCTCCTGTATTTCCACAAGGAATTTATCCCTCCTCTTGCCCCATCTTCTTCCTTTTTTACTTTGGACCTGAAGAAACGAGAACTGCTGTAGTCTCCTGAAGGGAAGGAGTAAGGCGGGAGGTCTTACCTGTGACAGGGCAGCGAGGAGAAGCGTGGGAAGGAGGAGCCCCGGCATGTTCCCCAGGACGGTGCGCACCCCGGGACGGGAGGCGGGCGCGCTGGTGGCCTCGCACAAAGCTGCCCTCTGTCTCCTCGGCAGAAGAACCCCCACGCCTCCTCGTCCCGCGCCTTCACTGGGGCGCACACTCCCAGCCTCTGCTTTCGCTTTCAGGGATCTGTGAATCCCCTGTTTACTTTCCTGCGACTCCTCTCCTGTTTACCTTCGCGGTGGCGCGGAGTGCGTCATGAGGGTGTGAGCGCTCCCCTTTCCTCCCGGGCTGAGAAGGCAGATCAAGTGGCGACTTTTCTTTGAGTAACTCTTCTACCTGTTCCGAGAAAGATCAGAGCCTACCCTTGGGCAAAATGGGAAGTTCGCTGCGTCTGCCGTCCTCACCTCTCCTCTGGGTTTGCCCTGCACCCCTCTCTGTGCTGCTTTGCTCCCCGCTGGCCTGGGGCACGGAGGACCGACCTGGTCTCTGCCCACAGCGCCCTAGTCTCCCAACTCTCCCTTCACATCACAGCAGGTTCCCAAAGGCCTTCCCTGGGTCCCCAGCCTCTGATTCTCTCTCTGACATCCCTGTACGGAGCCCTGCACTGACCGCCATCACAGCACACTTCTCACGCCAGGTGGATTATGATTGGAAACACTGTAGATGGCACACGGGGGGACACCTACAACTCCTGGCCTGAGAGAAGCCCGTTTCTGTGGCCTCAGTCCCATGACGGAGGAGAGTAAAGTTAACCTCAATGTTTTGGGGCTAAGATAAAGCAATTACGCTAAGGGCAATCCTTTATTTAACGAATTAAGATTTTTTTAAAGAAAATTTATTACAAGTTCGTACCCCTTCTCCTTCTAATTCTCACCTCCCTGATGGGCGTGGCCCCCAGCCCAACTCCTCCTGTGTCCTGCCGCGTGTGACCTTCGCTTTTCTCACTTTCTCGACCTTGGTCTCTGTTCATGTATCTCCACATGCATCTTGTGATGGGGCTCTGTCTTCTTGTGGGTCTGGTGTCTGGTCCACCTGCCTGACCCCATCCTAGGGCCTGTTTCTATTCCTGTAGACCCACCATTACCTAGCCTACCTTTTCCGATTCCCTTACCTCCCCGAGCTCACTGCTCACCTTGTCTCTCTTCAAGGCAGTCCCAGCTGTGTAAAGACAGTGAGCAAAGGTCACTCAGGCCCAAGTCAAAATTCTGGGGGAAAACCGGGCTCTCCACCAACAACAGGGAATCTGGGGTCCTTGGAGATCCCATAACACATGCAAACAACTCTACAAAGCTCACTAAGGAGTCGGTTAAACCATAATCATATACACAAACAACAAGGAATACTCAGTGTAGTTATGGTGTCAACTCCTATTGTGGCCCAATCTGATCTATTTCTTTTCTCTTTCTGGTTCAACACCGTTTGGTCTTCGGGATCCCAGCCTCAGTGATTCATGCATCACCCTGGCCATGAGAATGGATCATTTCTCATTTCCTCGCTGGTCCATCAAAAGCAGAAGAGTCTCAGCCCAGGACTAGAGCATTCGTCAACTACATCCCTCCCGCCCCAGCTCTCCCTGTTCTGAATGGGATGCTGCACATATATCTGTCCAGGGTTTGAACTTAAGGAGATTCATGTCCTCCCATTTGCTCTCTGTGAAATGCTGGCGGCAGCAGCCATTTTTCTGGAAATGGCTTCTGTCCCTTTGCAATCTCTCTGCCACGGGGCAGGGGAGATATCACACCATTCTTGCTTCTTGGTAGGAAAAGAATATCAATAGTTGAGGGGCTGGCCCCGTGGCCGAGTGGTTGAGTTCGTGCGCTCCGCTGCGGGCGGCCCAGTGTTTCGTTGGTTCGAGTCCTGGGCGCGGACATGGCACTGCTCGTCGGACCACGCTGGGGCGGCGTCCCGCATGCCACAGCTGGAGGAACCCACAGCGAAGAATACACAACTATGTACCGGGGGGGCTTTGGGGAGAAAAAGGAAAAAATAAAATCTTTAAAAAAAAAAAAAAAAAGAATATCAATAGTTGAGAACTAACTTGCAGAACCTCCCCCAGTGTTCAGAACTGCTGGGCTCCGGGTTCCTCGCTGTTGCACATGTTTGGACATCTCCAGCCATGGGTGTGCTTGCATTTCACTATTTCCAGCCTGCTTCCAATGGACTGAGTGAATGTGGTATTTTTAGAGACTGGGGCAGCCATCTTTGACTTTAGACCATAAAAGCTCTCACGACATATATCCTGTTGTAAGCACTTTCCTCTATTATCTCATCTAACAAAATGCCAATCTGTCGAGGAGCTCATTTCACAAGCGTTCAGCTTGTGAGGTGCATTCAAAGAGCACTGAGCGTAACTAATGTTGGCATCCTGTTCCATGATTTACAAGGACATTTCACATGTATTACCTTTTTTAATTTCATAGTTCAGTGAGGGAGACAAAAGCAGTATTACCATCCTCATCTAACAGATTAAAAGTTGAAGTGAAGTGATTCTACTTGGCCAATAAAACACACTTAATCCCTGCCCCCCAGAGCTATACGGTCTACTGAGAGAGAAGGCACTGAACAAACACACAAAATATTTATAATTAAAAATTGAGTAAAGGCTGATAATAAAGAACAAGAAAGGCCAAGAGAGAATGACAGGTAGGAGCTAGGTTAGATTAGGGGCAGAGAGGACATCTGTGAGGAAGTGACACTTAGAGAGTTGAGAGATGAAGCCAGCTGAAGGATGGTGCAGGACTCCTGGTCCAGTGCCCCTTCCACTGGCAAAGTGCACACCTCCGATGGTGACAAGCTCCATCTGCAAAGAGCACAGCCCACTGCCCACAGATTCCTGAAATTGTTCTATCGTCAGGATCATCATCACGGCTAGACTGTTCCCTTCTCCTCGGAGGATCGGCCATCCAGGCAAGCAGAGATCAGAACCCACACCCTCTGTTAGGGTGCCCAGCACGGGATGAGCCTTCCTTTCCTCATCCCCTCTTCTTTTCCTCTCTTCCTGGTTGGGGACAGGGAGCTAGTCTTAGCCCTGAGAAAAGAGACAGACGTCGTTGGTGTAGTGATGCTGAAAGTGTGCTGAGGGAGGGTCGGTATTTGCATCAGCGAAACTAGAGGTGTAATAATAACAGCTAACAATCAGTGAGTGCTCAAGGCGCCCCATCGTTGTGCTGAGTGCTGCATACGGATTAACTCATTCTATGCTCCCAGCAACCCTGCCAGATAGGGACTGTTATACCATCTTCAGTTTACTTGTGAGGAGACTGAGGCAAGGCCACGTGGATCCCAGCATTTACTCCCCATGCGCCGCTGCCCCTCTGCATGGCCTACAAATTACCTAACAATCTCAGCAGGAAGATTTACGGAGATATTAATTTGCATTGAGTTCTCGACATTTTTCTCTCTCCTGCTCCTCTCTCCAATCTCAAGGAGTTAGGGAAGCCTTTTCTATTTCTCTCCGTCCATCCTCCAAAACGATAATGGAAGGTGCTAGAATGTTTCATCTTGTGTTTTAGGGAAGCTCGATCTCCCTGAAGAGGAGGTGCTGGGAGAGAGGGGAGTGAATTTGAGGCAGCCGAGAGGAGGAGGAAGCTCGTGCGCCAGTGGGCTGGGTGAGGATTGGACACTGAAGCCTTCTCTGTGGCAGCAGCCCAGAGAGCACAAAGCCCAGAGGGACCCAGGGCTCCATGGTGCTCCCAGGAGACAGACCCCATGCCAGGATCTACATCAGCAAGTTCTAGAAACTCTGTGTGCCTGTAAAGCCTTTAGTGCCCCTGCAGAAGTGGACCATCAGGGTGAGGGCAGAAGGCTTGGAAAGTGAAGACCAGAGGCCTTGCCTCTTTTCTAGGCCCCCCGGCTGGGCCTCCTGGGTCGTTGTTCAACCTCCGATGGTGGTGGCGGCGGTGGTGGCGGCAGTGGTGGCGGTGGGGTTGGTGGTGGTGGTATTGGGAGGAACGCACCAGTGATAGGTCAGAATAAAATGATCTCCAGATGGAAATGGGGGAGGGCGGTTCAGAGCCAGGTTTAATTTTAGTTTTAACTTTAATTAAAATTTAATTAATTAATTAAATTTCATTAATTAAAATTTTTCTTTTAATTGAAGAAGACATGGATATTTCCTACACTAGTGGATTTGTGGAGTCATGTTCATACTTGTTAGAAATACCATAAGTCTCACAAAATCGCCATTCTCCCGGAGTGTGTCCTCTCCCCTGACAATTCACAGCCTCAGAACCAAAACCAATGCCGGGACCCTCTGCCCCATGTCCTCTGGCTCTCTGTCCGCTCCCAGCGAGGCCTGTGACTAGATCTCTAATAATTCAGGATTCTTCCAGCTGGGTTGCTGCTGCAGGCCCAGCAGTGCTGAAGGACATTCACATGGCAGGTGCTCGATAAACCCTTGTTTATCACCCTCTACCAAAGCTAAGCATGTCTATAATTTTGCATCCATTTATCCGCTGCATCCTTTTGTGGCTGCTTTCTGTTACTAATGATTGCACTTCTCACTTACCTTTGCCTGTATGCACAATATACCTTTTGTTAAACGCATCCCAATTATTTTACAAAGCTCTGGCTTCAAGATCCCACCATGAGTTCTGTGATCCATGCATGAGGGACTGGTGTGTTCTCTCTTCTTCCTCCATCAGCCTCCTCAGGCCGAGTTCACCAACACCTGTGCTCTCTCTGAGGGGCTGCCAATGCCCCCACCTCAGAGCGAGGGCCGGAGGAGCTGCCAGGCTCTGTTGGCCTCTCATCCAGCTTTGAGTGGACCAGGTCCAAGAACGAACAGCCCCTGACAGCCGAAAAACACCAGACCTGCCATCTGCGTGGGCCTTGCAGCAGAGTCTCCTTGAGAAGAAGCAGGTGCCCTCATTCCCGGGGCATCAAAAAGTCAGGCTGCGGCCCAAGGAAAACAAAGCCAAATACCTCAGAGGGATCTAATGCACTTTGTCACTTGGCCCTGTCAGTGTGGTTTGCAGGCAGAGCCCTGTGTGAGAGGGAGGGCTGAGTTAATCAGATGCAGGCACTGAGGGTGACCCCGTGAGAAGTAGGAGGGGAGCGAAGAGGGAGACGAGGTATTTTCTGTATTTCCAAATGTAGGTGGAGCTCATCTTCCAAGGAAGGAAAAGCATGCGTAATATGGCATGTCATTTCTGATCTTAAAAATGATTGCATGTGTGAATCATAATCTAATTAGACAGGCAGGCCCCTTGGCAGAGTGACAGGCATGCTGGACTTGGAGCCAGAAGACCCCAGTTCACATCCAAGCTCTGCTACTTACAAGCTTGCTGACCTTGGACGTGCTCCTCCAGGTGTCCCCACCTCCAAGCTTCTTAAGCCCTCTCTAATCCATGCTCAACACCGCTGCCAGGTTTATCTTCCTTAAACGCAAATTTGACCATGTCACTCTCCTACTCAAAACCTTTCTTTCACTCCCCCTTGCACACGGGATAAAATCCAGCTCCTGGGTAGCACAGTAGAAGGCCGTCTGTGATGCAGCAACCTCCCCCTGTGCCTCTCCCCTCCCCACCCCTGCGCTCCAGCAGCACAGAACTGCTGTGCTGTGAGTTCCCATCACCTCTTGCCTTTGCTTATACTGTTCTACCCAGAGAACGCTGCCCCCTGTTCCCTGGTCTGGCGAACCATTCTCATAAGAGACTTTCCCCTGAGAAGCCTCCCTAACCAGCACCCCAGAGCAAAGTTCCTCAAGCTCTTTGTGCACCATCACTGGCTCTTGTAAAACCTGTACTGCAATCATCTGCTGCCATGGAGGGCTGCCAGATTTAGCTAATAAAAACAATGATAATAATCATGATAAGATGCCCAGTTAAATTTCTTAGCATATATGGGACATACTTGTACTAAAAAGTTACTTATTAACCTGAAACTCAAATTTAACTGGGCATACGTGTACATGGATTTTCCCTACTGGTCTGAGTCAGGAGAAAGTGGAGACTGATGCACCTTACGGGTATAGACTTGGTACCTGCAAAATGACTGGCAGGTGCTTGATCACCTTTGTTTACTTTACATGATTGGCACGTGGAGTTTCTAGCCTTGAAATTATTCACCCTACAGGCAAATGAATAAACTCTACACTCATTTTTTCTTTGCCTTTTAAAATCAGATCTACTTTTGAAGGCTGAGCGTTGCCCCATGCACATCTAGATGGCAGTTTCTGCCTCTCCAGATCCAACCTGCAATGAACACTGACGGACTCTAGATGGCGCAATGGGCTAACGTACCCTCCTTCCCGCTCCCGGGGCGGGCGCGGGTGGGAAAGGCGCAGCTCTGCCGCAGAGCCCTGCATTATTGATGCTGACGCTGCCGCAGAGGTGGGAGGAGCCCGCCGCCATCTCGCCGTCTCCTGCAGCATCGGGAACGTCCCTGCAAGATGCTTTTCCCTCCCTGCAGAAAGTCCTTTGATGTGGGAGGAGAGAGCTCTCTGTTGCACGCATTATTTTTTCATTCATAGGAAGATTGGAGCTTTCCATAGAATAATTTTTATTTCACCTCGTCATTGTGAATAGAGGCACCAAAGAATAGCCGCTGTACTGTTTGAAAGCCACTGCCTTTAAAATCAATATCTATTTTAAAATATTACAGAGGCAGTTAAATATTAAAAATATTAAAAGGCAATAAAATCCTGTGAGGGTAGGGTGAAGGTGTTCATTACCCAATTATAAAACATTCTTATATAAATAGATGAAAATACTTCGGATGGGAAATAATTTCGTTATATTGGTGTGTAACCACGGCTACGCTTTCAGCCAGCATTGTAACCAGAAGTCTGCACATTCTAACTGAAAATAGATGCTCTGAAACTCAACCGTGGGTGGGGTCTCCATGTGATTCATTGGTGGCAACCCTCCCTCATGACCGGTAGAGGGCGATCATCCATTCAGACAAAAAGGGGAATCACACACAGATGATATACGTACAGCAAATATTTTATACACAAAACAGGGAACTTAAAATGCATATTTATTCACCAATCCTATTTGGCCAACGCCTTTTCTTTGAGTATGGATTTGCTGATTAGAGTGCTGTATTGTCCCCTTTCTTTGCAAACCACACACATAATGCATGTCTGTCCTCTATGTTGTCTCACTGGGTTTCCTTAGTGAAATGAGACTTGTAAGACAATGCAAAGCATCTTGACTCAAGAATCCTTCTAGATCCTGTACTGATAACCATCAAATACAATGCAACAATGCTTTTTTAACTGACTTTCCTTCAGAGTCTTTTCAAAGCATTAAGGCTAATGTTCATTGGTAACACTTCCGTCTTTCTTTGTGTATTCCTGCATCACTGGTTTTAATAATATTTGGTCAAGTTGTGTAATTATCGGAATACAATCAAATGGAATGAACAGGTTAGGAAAGAAGCAAACAACACACTGTGGGCCTGCTAAACAGGAGCCTCCCGCCGTACCAGCTGCCCTCAGTGGGCCGTGGCATCGGTCAGTGTCTTAGCTCGGGCTGCTGTAACAGAATCCTATAAACTGGGCCGCTTATAAGCAACAGAAATTTATTTCTCACACTTTTGGAGGCTGGAAGTCCCAGGTCAGTGTGCCAGGATGGTTGAGCGCTGGTGAGGGCGCCCTCCCTGTTTCATCGACAGCCATCTTCTCGCTGTACTCTCACATGATGGAAAGAGGGCAAGGGAGCTCTCTGCAATCCCTTTTATAAGAGCACTAATCCCATTTGTGAAAGCTCACTCCTATGACTTAATTACCTCCCAAAGGTCTCACTTCCTAATACCATCACGTTGCCGGTTAGCATTTCAATGGATGAATTTTGAGGGGACACAAACCTTCGGTCCGTTACAGTCAGCATGTTTCACAAAGGAAATGGAGAGTTCGATAATCTGGCCAAACAGTTACATGGAGGTCAATTAAGAAAGCTTCTACTTAAATTAGGAAAAGTAATAATCATTTTTCAAAAGACCAATAAAAAATATATACTAATCTACCACTTAGCCAAATCCACACATAATGCAATTGAATAAATTGCTAGATCACGTGCTCTGCTAACCTGAGACCCAGCAGAACAAATAGCTCACTCTCACCCGCAACGGGGCTGCCACCTGATGAGGCTCGTCCACAAAGGACTCCCCAAAGTGAGTCTCATGTCAGCATTTCAGTGTGGAAAACAACTCTTCAGTCCTGGATGCTGGCAGCTGGAATGCCATCTGTGTCCTGTGCCAGTCACACAGACTCTGCCCTTACCAGCCCCTCAGATTTTATGTGCAAACTTAGTATATCCAACTGCAGCAAGCAAGAATTTTAGTTCTGAAACTCAGGTGCACAAAAATGTATATATTTTTAGAATCTCTTAAATCAAGTTAAATGTGACACCAAGTCCCCCTTCCACTGAGCTGATAGGCGATTGAGTCATACTCATTATTGGGCACCTGCTCCATCCTGATTTGTGTCAGGGTTCCAGGTTCCTGTAGCCCACAGGCCACATTGTCCCAGCCCCCATGGTTCCTTCAGGTCTGAAGACTGCTATTTCTGCACCAATCTTGGGGCATGAGCATCGTTGGTGAGCTGGAAGATCCTGCATCTGGAGTCTGATCTCTCTGGGTAGGATCACCCCTAGGGACGTCTTGCCATCTCCCCAGCACACAGCCAGGGAACGGCGAGCAGCTCCCTCTCTCACAAGATCCCTGACCAGTCTTGGTGGGGAATCGCTCAGTCATCACACAGCTGCCTCCAGACATGCCTCTTCCCCCCACTCCTCACTCAAGGGTAGAATTTACTGTGAACAGTGGCAGCCGTAAACCCTTTGAGACAGCGCATGACCCCCCTGAGAACCAAGGGTGGTAGAAACAGAGCTTGTGGCTTGGCACTGCATGGAAATAAGTTCTGTTCTAATGGGGACAAAGTAACATTAAAGATTCAAAGCCACCTTGATCAAGAATATTCTGTGTTTTCTGGACAGTTATAAAAAGAGGACGGAGAGAAACTTCCCCACCACGGAGAACACGGGGCCTCGGTTGTTGGGTTCCTGAGGCGTCTCCACATCCAAACATTTCATTTTGTTGCCCAGCACTTCCAGCTCCTAGACTCCTTCAGTCGCATCTCTAATTAAGCAAGGGCATTAAATTTTCAGTCTCAGCAATAAATGTCCCTCCAGCCCAAGAAATTTCTATTACAGTTATACACCTTTTCTACTATCGAAAAGAGATAACTCAAGTTTATGGGATACAAATGTTGGCTTTGAGAAAACTAATATGGAAGCAAGTCAGGAAGTAATCAACAGGAAGCACAGCGATGGGAAAGACAACTGGACCTCACAGCTCCTGGGTGCTGGAGGGTCATTCCAGGCCAGCGAGCTGCTTCCCTGAGGGAATTCGTTATTTCAGAAGATGGTCCACACCGTCATTGCAACCCTCTGGGGCAACGCTGTCCAGGAGAACATTCTGCAATGACGGATATATTCTATAATATAAAGCTATATTGTGCTTGCTATTGGGCACTTAAAATATGACTAGTGTAACTGAGAAATTGAATTTTAAATTTTATTTAATTTTAATTAATTTAATCTAAATTTAAATAGCCATCTATGCCCAGAGGCTACCACGTTGGACAGCACAACTCTAGCCTTTTTCTCTTTTAATCTATGATTTAAACCTCACCTACTTCCATAAAAGTTCTAAATGAATTACCAAAAATTCATGCACAGCATGAAATAGGAAAATTGAAAAAATTGTAATGATAAAAAAATCATAAAAGAGGAAAGCAGTTCCATAAAAGAGAGCAGAGAAATAGATGTGCCCAGACACATGGAATGAGTTAGTCATTGCCTTTGAAAATTAAATGTTTCAAAATTGCTGGAAAGTCAGGCAAAACTGAAAAGTCACGCAGGAGGCAAGGTTAAAGTTTGTAATTAACAATTGTTTGGCTGCCAGCAACCCTTGTTTTCTGGAAACGGTTGCCCTGCCCTTAGAGTCCCCCACCCTCACCCATCCTGTCTACTTGGTTGTGGCAGAGTCACTGAGGCTGACCCTGCCCCGGCACCTGACCCAAGCTGGACAGCCACAGTCCTTTGCTTGAGAGACTGGACTCAGGCCACAAGAAGGTACGATCCCTCCCTGGGTTGATGGATGGCAGGTGTGAAACTGGGGGCTCGTGGAACTGAGGGACAGAGGACGGTGGTCTGCACCAAGGCAGGAGAAAGGACTGTGCTCTTGGACACAGGCTCCACATTCACCCCCGCTCTCTCACTAGCTCTGTGACGTTGGCCACATGCCCTAACTGCTCCTGGCTTCCTCCTCTGTCAAGTGGGAGTGATTTTAGTTCAGATTTCATCAAGTTGTTGTAAAAAAAAAAAAAAATGCAAGGACATAGTAAGTACTCTACAAATATTACTATTAAGTATAATAATATTAGGGGCAGAATTCTGACAGCATTCAAGTCACTGGATTTGTGTCATGGTCAAAGTCTCAGCAATTATCAGCCCTCGGGCTCCATGAGATACACTCGTTCCCCATATTCTTAAAATAATATCTCTGTTTCGCTTGAGCTGATTTGACTTGGTTGTCTGGTCACTGTATGCAGACAGTTCTAACTGTGCACCATTCTGTTTGGAAGCCTAGCCTGTGTTCTTCCCTGTGCAGGGGCCAAGCAAGAGGCAGGACTGCCTAACTGTCCACAGACTCTTATCACAGGCACGGGGCATGGAATGGGGCACTCGGTGGACACACCCTCAAAGTCACCATCTTTAGTGGACATTGGCCATGTTTTTGGCTGCCCGGCACCCACACCTTCTTCTTATTTGGGAGTGAACCTTCCGGAATATGTGTCTTGGGTAAGAGATAGGGCTCCACCTCCTACTACAGGAGCTGGAAGTGTCAAACCTAACTTTCCTTGCCCCCTTGGCAGCAAAAATGTGAATATACAACTTGGACTGGGCTAATTGAGTACTCTAGATTGAGACTTTGGAAGGAGTGACACAGACACGATTTGTGGCTCTCATGGTGACAGTGGTATTGATGTCCAGAGCCTGGCTCTGGCGGGGGCAGCACCAATGGCAATCTGTTGACCAGATTGCTCCTGCAACATGACCCTCACTGGCTCCCCCGTCCAGTCTCCCATCTTCCATGCCTAGTTCTGCAACCTTCCTGTCAATTCTGTGAGCTACCCAATATGTTGCCAATGAAGTCCTTCTCTGCATAAGCTAGCCAAGAGGGAGTCTTTGGTTTGTATCCAAGAACCTTGCTTTTCCCTTTCACCCCTTTGAGTAGTTAAGTGACAAAAAATACACAGAGTTTGCTTCCTGAGCTCTTGTCGTATCACCATCAACTAATGTTACTGCTTCATTCCCCAAGGTGGGCACGCTTCTAACAATTCTTGCATAATCCTACAGTGCCTAGACGGCCACATGACCACCTTTGGCCTGGCTATTATACCATGGCACAGCCTGTGACAGAAGAGGTCAGAAGGATCGTGCAGGTACCAGACATGCCACATTGCTTCCAAAGTTGGCAGTATCAGATGTGGGGCTGATGTTGTATTCTGGAGAGAGGAAACTAAGTGGGCTTCACGATGGCTGAATTTATACACAAATCAAATTTTCATCTTCTATATAAAATGGATGTGCTGGAACACCTCTAAAAATTATCTTATCTTTTAGATTAATCAATATTCTCTATTGATGAAGTGATATATTGTAGTTTCACCTTCTAATATTAACTTCTTCCTGGAAACTCTTAGTTTGACGGTTTATCCACTGTATGTTCTTCTCTGAGTTTTAGGTAGACAAGAGCGTGTATACTCAGTACCTAGTACTGTTTGCAGAGAACAATAGATAATAAATTTTGTTGAACAAAGGAATAGGGAGCGAATGAATGAGTTAATACACAGCAGTATACCAGCGTAGAATGAAAGTCAGCCACTTCTGTTGGCCCTGGCATGACAGACTTTCCATGAGCTTGGTAGTGGAGAAAGAAAGAGCAGGACTGACGATCCAGAACATCCACTCATTACAAAAATATGAGGCTGTTTTGGTCTGTTTGTTTTTCATTGTGAGGAAAATCTACAACTAAATCCTTCTGTTAAGGTAACAAGTACGGCAGCGGGAGACCTAGACTCCAGCTGCGAGGCAGTCACTGGCGGGGGGCACGTTGTGATCCCGTGTGATGGTGGAGCTAGATAGACCTGCTAACACAATCCTTCATGGTGCAGAGTTCACTTCTGGCATTTGAGGTGTTCTGTTTGACTCCTCCGCCTTCACTCATCCAGCTTAGCTCTCCAGGAGCAGCTGGGAGAGCAGACTATTCTATACCTGCCTCATATTCATTTGGATGACTTGACTAATCTCTTAAGGCCTACATTTCTGATTTTCCCTCATTCTTTATTTAATTTGAAACAAAGAAGGAAAAGAACCATTTCTGACATCATTTGTCATCTATATAAATAAAGTTGTATTTCTGTTTTTTTCTGCTTTGACCACAGCAGGGGAACACAGATAGAAAGACTTTCACCAATTCAGGACTGCATAACTTAAAATATTCGCACTGGTCTTTGAAAAATTCAATTTGGGGACCCCGGAGGTTCCCTCAAGAAATAGGCAGTCATCCTCCAGGGTAGCAGAACTGAGGCAGAGAAGACCAGAGCAGCTGCTCACCGGAGAGACGCGCCTTTTATATTAAGATGACGTAAGACACAGCCACACAGGTGAGCACTCTGGACCACAGGTTTTAAGTGGAGTGGAGCTGCTTTTCACAGGGAAACTCTATCTGGCTCAGTGCTTCTCTAACAGATACAAATAGTGCGGGGATCACGATTCAGGTCCTGGGTGGGGCCTGAAATTCTGCATTTCTACCCAGCTCTGGCATGGAGTCAGTGCTGGTGGTCCTCAGATCCCACTAGGACTAGGAGGCTCAGGCTCCAAGATGAACAACACAGACAGTAATTTACATAGCAGTGGTTGACAATTTCCCAGAGCGATTTCTGGTATGGCAGATACACTCAATGAAGGAAACCTAGCATATAGAAGAAAAAATCCTTCTAAACATCCCCATTCCCCTAAAGCAGTGGCTCTCAACTTTGGCTGCAATTAGAATCACTTGGGGGAGGGGCTGGCCCCGTGGCCGAGTGGTTAAGTTCGCGCGCTCCGCTGCAGGTGGCCCAGTGTTTCGTTGGTTCGCATCCTGGGTGCGGACATGGCACTGCTCATCAAACCACGCTGAGGCAGCATCCCACGTGCCACAACTAGAAGGAATCACAACAAAGAAAATACAACTATGTACCGGGGGGGGCTTTGGGGAGAAAAAGGAAAAAAAAAAATAAAATAAAAAAATAAAAAAAACCTTGGGGAGCTTTAAATATCCCAGTGCCTAGGACCCACCTCAGACCAATGACATCAGCATCTCTGGGGCTGCGACCCAGGTGGGAGGATGTTTTAAAGCTCCCGAAGGTGATCTCAGTGGGCACCAGAGTTGAGACTGGCTGCCCAAACCAAGCCATTGCCCATGAGTCATTGGGATCAACTGCCAATTCTACCTCTCACTCTCCCTACTGGCCTCCTGCGCTTGGAACAGAGCTATAGTCCATCAGCCTGTGGAGCCCTCTTCCCCACCTTAGACTTAGGAACAGCCATCATCAGCACATCTGCCTGTGGGAGTCCACCTCTCTGGCATCTAGACCTACTTGTGCTCTCCGAGGTGACACTGACTCTACTGTCTGCCAGGGCCTGGCTCCCAGAGTCTGTCTTACCCAACACAAAATGCCCAGGGATGCCAATAGATGCTATTTAAAAAGGAAAATAAATGCATTTTTTTTTTATTAAAGTAGTTTGGGTTAAATAAAGTCAACCAGATTTATTTATTCTAAGACTTCTCTGATCCTTTAATATTTAATAGACCAGTCTGTTCATCCTCAATAAGAAGTCATTACAGGCATTTCCAAACGAATCTGACCATGCAAACTTTTTTTAAAGAGAAAGTCCAAGAAACAGGCTTTGGAACATACTGCTCAGGGTATAATTTAAATTTTAAACTTTTCTGGATAAGTATCCTGATATTTTCAATATTGATGTTATCATGCGTATACTTTAGTCGGTTGACTAGTGTTTTGTGAGTAACTGCCTTATGCTCTGTGCTATATCGGGTACTAGGATGTATGAAATTGGCATCTGATTCGCATGAACAGTTAGAGAATAGCTGCACTTTACTGAGTCATAGTCTTAAAACACAATCAAATTTAATTAAATTTTTAAAATAAAGGAATAATAAGAGAAGACTAGTTAGGGCTAGGAGGTCTTCCTGGAGGAAGTGATACCTTCCTTGAAGACTGTGAAGAATGAGTAGGATTAAGATAGATATGCAAGAGAGCAGAAGGAAAGGTATTTCCAGTGGAGGGAACAGCATGAGGCAGAACCTAAGAACAGGAGTGAGTGGAGTGGGGCGTGATATAGAGGGTAGGCCTTGGGGTGTGAGGGACAGTGAGTGAAGAGGCCTGAATACAATAGTAGTGGGAATACCGAGTGGATGCAAATAAAAACTCTTGTTCATAAGGTGATATCCAATTTCCCCAATGAGATGATGTTTTTTTAGAAAAAAAATTTTAGTAGCCAATCTGAATGTATAAACTTGTAAGGATGTAGATAAACTAGCCAACGTCTTTGTGTAATATTTATTAACATTACTGTCACAGGATGAGTTCTCTGGAAGCAGATGCTGAAAGGGAGTTTGGGGTATAAAATGTTACTTAGAGATCAACGCCTGTGGAGGAAGCAGGATTGGGTAAAGGAAGATGTGAAGTTGTGACACAGGCCTGACAAAGACTCTGCCAACCCTGCCGGGAGCTCGGGAGCAGATGCTCCTCGCAGAGTTAGACCAAGCGGAGCCGAAGTGGCCAGGCCTTTGTGTCTTTACCTCACTCCATCATGGGATGGGGCTGCCCCAACAGCGAGACCTTGGGCTGGGGAGCTGTCTGCAGCTGAGCGGGGCCCTGAGGGCGCTGACATCCTGGCAGCAAGCCCGTGCCTGAAGGCCATCTGGGCAGCACATGTCTGTGGCTAATGCCCGTGCCTTTTTAGAATCATCTCTCATACAACATACAAGCTTTTCTCCACTCTCACTTTTTATAAGTCAGTTTTTCAAACTCTTCTTACATATCTTCAAATGCATCATCATCAACATCACTTACAGCTATATTTTGAGTCGTCTGTCACAATTTTACACCATCTTTAGAGTCACCTAAGGCTTTGGCCATACAGCATGACTTACATCCGTATGAGAAGCTGTTTCATCTAAGGCGCAATTTACCAGTTCATCCCATTAGATCAGTTGGGGTTTTTGAACCTTCTCCCTGTAATTGCATATTCATCATCTCCACAAAGTAACCTCTTACTGTATTTTTCTAAGTAATCTTTTAAAAACATCACTTTAAAAATCTCAGAAGTGAGATAATACTCCCGCAAGTCATTGCTAAGCAAGTTAACTTTCTTTACTTACATATTTTTAATGATTCTAACACGTAACCTCAATGAACACCACAAACTAGCATCGACTTTAGTCTAACATGAGTTCTCCAAGCTGTGATTTTTTTGTTCCAAATAAAGTAGTTGTGAAAATACCCATATCATAGGTGTTCTTTGCAGAAGACATCAAACTTTGTAAAGGCTTAAATATAATGTGACTTTTCTCTTTTCTGAGGGATGTTATTGGGGAAGACATTTTGATTAATATTTGGGGCATGAATGGTAAATTTGTCCAGGTGACATCACAGAAGCTTTGAAGACAAAGAAGAGAAGTTTAGATGGAATATCATTGTGGTATGGAGCAAGGAAGTGGCCTGATAAGGATCATGTTAGGAAATTCCGTACAGCTAAAGACATTTTCAAGATGTGCTTGGGGAAATATTTTGGAAACAAGAAAGTCATCTAATAACTGTTATAATCAGAAGCTATAATAGCTTGGACTACAGCGATGGCACAGGAAGTGGAGGGGATGAAGTTAACGGACAAGTATTTCTAAAGAACTAACAAGTTTGGAGGCATGCTGGATATTGGGCCGTGGGAATGTCAAAGGTCAAACAGGGCTTTAAGAATGTGAAAGGACTCCTTTAAATATGTAACTGGTGTGTCCCTGAGGATCGGTTTTATAACTATTTCATAACTACAAACTTCTAGTTGATGGATGGATTTCTTGAAAAGCCTCGAAGCCACAACAGGACGCAGTGCTTACCTTCCTGCCCACTCACCTGTCCCAATGGTTTTCTGTCAAAAACCAAAACCCAATTTTTTTTCTACTGTCAGCACTGACCGCCCAATGTGATGCCATCACGATAAGTAACCACGGGAACTAAGCTGCATTCCAACTTTCAGAACATTTGCAGGGACCACAGTATTATCAGGTGCCTCCCACTTTACCACCTTCCTGGGCCACGTTGTTGTCTTTGAGCCTGCAACCATTGTGAGGAAGGTTTTTACTTAGGAAACACAAGGCCTGCACATTTTTATTGCTCTGATTTCCACAGTGGTAATCATGAATACTGGTTATCGTGGTAAATGTGGCAGACGTTCTATAGAGATGTAGGTATTGATTGACTGGTTGGTTGCTTGGCTGGTTGAGACTCAATGTAGAAATCTCACGGCCCTCTGAGCTGCTGTCAAGCGTCTACCCCAGTGCTTCTGAACTTTGACGTGCACACGAGTCTCCTGGGGATCTTGTTAAAATGCGGATTCTGATCCAGTAGGGCTGGGGTGGGGCCTGAAATTCGGCATTTCTAACAAGTTCCCATGATGACCACACTTGCGTAGAAGGCTCTTCCCCACGAAGGCAGCAGTGAGCCACAGGGACTGACCTGGCCTGGGCGTGCGTGCACACATATGGTGGTTCAGTGAGATGTCCATGGAGAATTTAGAAAAGCCAGGAAGTTAAAGGCAATGGACTTCCAAGCAGGTAGACACATCAACCTCACCTGACAAGCCCTAATGACTGTGGTGTGGATCCTCTATTAACAGCAAAATCCTAGGGCTTGAAGAAGGCTGCAGCGCAACTGTCACTCAGCTGCCTCTCAGAGGAGGCCGTGGAGGAGGGGTACCAATTTTGGCAAGAATGAGGACTACTTTATTATGGAGAGCTCCCTAATTATGCAGCCAGAGAACCGTGTGTGGCACATTCCGGAGCCTACACTGCTCTCATAAGGATTCCACTGTTAATTTTAAGAAGGAAAACAGCAATGCAACTTTCTCAGCTCCCACGCCATTCACACATTGACTTTGTGTGCCAACTCAGCATACCCACTGGAAATGAAAACAGAGTTCAAGCCAGCCCCACACTGAAGCTTGTTAAGCTACAGGGCTACGCAGGGGAAGGACGTTTTCCTTCTCCCTTTTCAAAACAAATTTTCTCTCTGCCATTTTTAAAATTCATATCAGACATGTATTTGTTCAACCAAAATTGCCAGAGCCCAAGTAGTCTAACACAAGGTCCTTCACATCGTGGGTGCCTGATCCACGTTTGTTGAGTACCCGAGTGGTCTTTCATGTCCCTCACAATGGCCCTCAGGAAACAGCCACAGCGTGAGCCCCCTGTGAACATACCCACACTCTGGATGCTTCCCACGCAAGTCAGTCCGATGTGTGGTCCTTCCCTTTAGAAATATCAGTGTGTAACATGGATGGCGCTATTAGGTCACAAGATGTCTCTGGAGCAAATGGAGATAGGGGGCATTGAGATAGCAACTCTGTCCCTAATCACTGGCCACTCCAGCCAGCTTTGTCCTGGTGGAGCATCAAACTCTATAGGGCTTGCAAAGTCTCTTGACTATGAGTCTGAGTAAGAAAAATATTTTACATCACATCCCAGTGCATGCGCGCACACACACACACACACACACACACACAACTGAAGCAAGAGCTTTACAAAATCATAGTGCCCCCTGCTATATATCAGGTGCCCTGTGTTTGACTGTTGGTCTCTTAAAATGCATCATTCAGACAATTCCCTGAACCACACTTTTTTCCATGGTTTTTTTTTTAGTGAAAAAACTACATGGCAGCTTTTTTCTGATTTCACAATATTTTAAAGTACCATTTTAATAATTCCTTTTACCTTCATCATCCCCACTCAGTGCATTGTTCCTATTGTCCTTCTCCTTATCAATGAATTTTAGTGTCCTCTTTCAAAATCTGGACGAGTGATTAGCACAGCAATGAGCAGCACAGATTCTGGAGCCAGACTCTCCTCCACCCCGGTGTGACCTCAGGCAAGTTACTTAACCTCTCTGTGTCTCAGTTCGCTCATCTGTAAAAGGATGATAATAACAAGGCTATGTCCTAGAACTGTTGCGTGGATTTAATGTGTTGGTACAGACAAAGCACTTAGAACATCACCGAGCACAGAATGAGGCACCTGCTGGTCCTGCACCAAGAGGTGCCCGCTAGCAATAAACAGCCTCTGCTTTTCCCTCTCAGCACTTGTGTGCTGAACCTAGACAGCGTCCTTGCACACCTGTTGGCACAATCATACTACACTTATCCTGCATTTTTCTGACCACTGGCATTAACATTTTAAGTGTACAAATTTCTTTGCTTTTTAATATTTCTAAAATGTATTATTTAACTTAAATGATTTCCGAAGACACTAAATCTGCTTTAGACTTTACTTGATCACGAATGGCCATCATTGAAAACACCAGTTATGACTCTAGGCTGTGTTACAGCAATACATCTAGGGCCCAGGATAAATCCCCTTTAGCAAGATGCTTCCACCCTCCATTTGCTCCAAAATGTTGCTGTGAGTTTGGGAGCCAGAGGAGCATGTTTGTTAGAAGAATGAACAAAATCATAAGAATAAATAGATCATGTTTGAAGACCTCCTTAAGGAATAAAGTGCAGGCACCTTGGTCAATGTGCTTAAGGACATTTATTGTGGCTGATCTGGGGACACTGGTTTTCAGCTATGTTCCTGATCATTGCTACTCCCCCAAAAAGGGCATCTCGATTCGTGAGGTGTTGTTACACACTGTTCCCGTGGTATTTCATGAGTGTGTGCAGCCGCTTCCCAACCTGGTTCTAAGCAGAGAGCAGAGATTGCTTTTTTATTTCATTCCTTCATTCACTGGTTTTTTTCAACAAAAACTTAACTGAGCACCCAAAGTGGCAGGCATTATGCCAAGCAATGGAAATAATAACAAGCATGAACATGGGGCTTAATAGTTTTCGAAGTGCTTTTGGGTAAATTACCTCATTTTTTCCTCTCAACAGCTCTGGAAGGCGAGTCATCTTATTCCCATTTTACAGACCAAAAAAAGAGGGGCTGGAGAAAAAGAAGTATTTATTAACTGACCAACAGTCTTGACCATCCCATCCACGTTGGTGTTGACAGAAGGACGGCACGCCCGAGGGGCAAGGACCTGGCTCCCTGAACTTATTTGCTGCTTTGCCCAGCCCAGCACTGCATGCAAAGAGTCACTTTGGAGGAAGATAATTGTGATGTTGGTGATTCAGGTCATCCCTGGGGAAGCGGGAAAGGATGTAATGAATTCCAGAAGCCAGCAAAAAGGAGAAGATTAGAGATGCTGGTCTCAATATGGGGGGCAGTGGGCAGGCAAGACTTAAAGGAAAGTAATGGGGCTGAGTTCAGCCTGGGGGAGAAGAGCGCCCAATAAGAAGGACATGGAGCCCAGTGAAGGCGTCAGAGCCCAGAGAACAGAGACCTATGGTCCAAGAACTGTTTCCAGGATGTTATAAACTGGCCTCCAGAAAAAGGAAACACTCTTCTTCATGCTTTCACCAACAACTTCCAGCCAGCAAAGTGGTTCCAGATTTCTGGCAGCCTTTTAAATTAGCTTCAGTCCCAAATTCAAAGCAGAAATTGCTCTACATTCCTCTGTTTCTCAAAATTTCCCTTTTCTGTTGCAGCCGGGCAGCTCAAGATACTCCTTATTGCCGATCTCGTGGATGCTCAAAGATTGTGGCTTCACAGGTAGATCAATGAGCCAAATATTTATTGGAGATCTGCTGCGTGCTTACCATGGTGAGGTTTGGTGTGATGGGGATGAACAGCAAGTGTCACAGATAGCAGGCCTGGCCGACAGCACGCACCGCATGCTGATCTGCAGCAGCATGCTTGTGATACACATTGTCTGATACACAGTAAAAGAAGTTACCCCTGAGTGGGAAGTAGGATCAGCTAGGTAGAGCGGGCCATATCATGAAAGGCCTAAAGAGGGAGGAGGTTAGGTCAGAAGCTTTCGTTAAAGTCTGACGGCATAGTAGGTGTCCTAATCTGTTAAATGCATGCATGCATGAATGGTTTAAAGTGAGCATATTGTCCCCAACCCAGGAGACAGTCATCTTCTCTAAATCACTGGGTCCTGGGTGTCAAACTGTGCCAAAACACAAGTATGATATACATATCTTTGTAGAATTATTCTGAGATTAGGGACAGATAGAGGTCTAGCCTTTTCTTGAAGATGGTGACTTTTATTCCCTGACTCTATGCCATCACTTGGAAAAAGAGGAGGAGAAGCTGAGACAGAAGAGTGCTTAGTACACAATGGGCACACCCTACTAATTGCTGGATAACAGAGAAATGATGCATGAAAGAGGAAAAAGGCCACTGCTGTCGCCAAATTCTCCTCCCACCCAAGAATGGCCCCAGGGACGGCAGCCTCCCAGCACATAGAGACTGGGGAGCAGATTCACTGACATGCCTGCTGCATCCCTGCTGAATGGGACACTTCTGTAAAGGACGGTCCATGCTGACCACTAAGACTTAAGTGCCATGATTCCTTGTGCCCTCCTCACTCTAATAGCCTTCCTGGTACATCTTGCTTATCTTGACAGTGTCAAAGACATAGAATGTATAGAATATCCATATAGTGAGGAGTGAATTAGGTTTCTGAATCCTAAACAGAAAAGTCTTCCAGATGAGAGTGTACCAGTCCAGGGAGAATGTTATCAACAGCCTTCAGCAGAGGAGGTCTCATTGGAATCCTTCTGGGAGGGAAGAACTGTGGGCATCTTGTAGCTCTCTCCCATCACTCCTCCTGCCTTCTATCTGTACACAAACCATGACACATTTATCTGACCCTCAGACGGGTCCCAGGGCAACTGTCACTTTGTAAACTAGCCCAACCTTGATAATTCAAACATAATAACAAGAGAAAACCACTTGGGCCAAGGTCATCGTCTTACTGAACAAATTAGTCTGCAATGAGTACCAGCAAAGGGAATCATCTGTGAGGGATGTGGTGAGCTGAGCTGGCTGCCCACAATGGGTATAATGATTCTTATCATAGTTCCCTTAAATTTGTCTGAACCGTTCTCAATCTCAGAGCAGTCACGAAGGGCAAGGCATTTCTTCACCAACCCTTCCCTTCCCACAGTTGGCCCTATGCTTTCCATGAAGGCCCTATGCTTTTGTGTTTTCTTTGTGCCACTTAACTGAGCCATCCTTTCCAACTGGTGGAAGCCTGTGGCTCCTCTGGATCCCGTGCTTCTTAGCTGTATTGGTCGGTTTGCATTTCATTTGGCCAACATAAAGGAAGGAGTTACCAGTGGAGACTTCCAGATCTGCTCATTGAGTTCAAATCCAAAACCCATTACTCTGTCCACGTTTCATTGACTTCGGGACCTAGGCAGGTATCCCAGAGGTCACTGACCTCAGAAGCCACACTTTGGCAAAGTGAGTCTGAGGGCTGGCTGGAACAGAGCAGGGCATGAGGAAGAGCGAGGGAGAAGCAAAGGCAGACAAAAGCCAAGTTCTCCTGGTTTTGCCTTTTGGAGGACAATAATCGCCCACCACTTGGCCATTCACAACGCAGACATGTGATGCTAAAAGCTCCCACCAGGAGAGGGGTGGTCCTCTGACCTTTTCACAAGAATTAAACTCTACTCCTTGACCTATAGCGGTGTCCTTTCCTGGGGATGCTTACTTTGTGTATCAATTGTCTGGCCTCTAAAGATGATAGATCCTGTTTAAAGACTGGTTGGAACACTGAGACTTCTTCAGTGAGAGCCACTTTCGGAGCCCGCCCTCTGCTCCTCTGAGGAAGCATCGCTCACGCTGATGAGCAAACAGCAGCAGCAGCAGGTCTGCGCTCTGGAGGCGATTTTCCAACACTATCGTGGGAAGTCTTTTATCACTTTAGACTTCAGTAGAGTCAACTGCTTTGCAAGTGCTTTGGCTGCAAGTACCTGTGCACAACAGGATGTGGTTAGACGGTCAAAACTCATAGGTCTTAGTAGTCCTATGGGGCTAGATAGAACAGAGTGCCTGAAAACCCTGCCAAAAATGTGCAGGGTTTACTGCCCATGTCAGGACATGTAGTTTAATTCAACATGTATTTTTATATATATTTATTTAATGCCTACCATGAACAGTGCTTGGTGCTATGGGAAGTAAAAATCAAGACACAGTCCCTGCTATGTGGGGGGGGGGGCGGGGGCGGGCGGTGTAACTATAACAGACTGAGACTGAAATAAGCCTTGTTTAAGCTCCATTCTGGAAGGAATGTGGCTGTCTGAGTTTTCCCTGCTCTGGTCATTGAATACATTTGAATTAGGTAGGGTCAACTCCACCCAGACATTGAGAGGGTTCTTTAATCAAGGACTTCACAAACATACCAGCAGCATTCATTCGGAAAAGACTGGACCGATATACTGGAAGGAGGCCTAGACGCATGTCACCATACAGCTCACTTAGGAGTCTCTCAACACACAGCTTCAGATTGGGATCTGAGGCATGGTTCCATCTCTTCCTCATTCAGGAACTATGGGTCCGAGTTCTGATGTGTTCATGTTTCTCTTCTCTCAGCGTTGCCTGTCTTGGCTCCCTCCCTCTGTTGGTTGGTGCCTGTTTTGGACTCTCACCAGGCGGAGTGGCTGCTTCTTGCCTCCTACACACTTTGCACCACGCTGGCTGCCAGCTGGCTCTTTCCCTGTCTCTTAGGGACTGGCTTTTCTCACACCCTCTCTCTGCCCTGAGAGGTGTCCTGGTGTGTCCTCTGGCCCCACCAGTACTCTGTACCACCGTGCCCTTTATAAAATGGTGGAACGGAGGGATGTGATGGAAAGAGTAACTTTTGGTGTTTGGGGCCTGAGACAAAAATGGATCCTGTCTTGAGCAGAAACAAGACTCCTGACATGGACTGTTCACTGTCCAGTGGCTTGTTTTCCAGCTTGCTCTTTGACACCGACTCTCATGCAGGTTGGGTGGGGTGGAGGTATGAAAGGCTTTACATAGAAAATCACAGTCAAAGGGGCATAGAGAAGCAACCATTTTGATTTTACCTCACTCCACCCCTTTCAATTCTCTTTGAGGCCCAGTAACAGGAAAGCCATCTAAATACTATACACATGTATCCACAGTATTGTTTCTTTTATGATATGAAAATATATTCAAGACTTTTCATGAATTGTACTTGGCGTTCGCCAATCATAAAAGCTGGTTCTTCACCACCACCTCCCCTGCGTGGTTTTGCTCTTGGACCTCGGCCACTGGCTGCACTCCCTGCCCCACAGCGTCTGTCACAGTCACCCATCCCCTGAAGACTGTGAGCACTGAGAGGGCAGCCTTATGCCTGACATGGTCACAGGTTATTCCTGTGCCCTGCGTGCTGCCAAGCACAATAGCAGGGCTCAATCATTATTTACTGACTAATTAATGCAAAAATAAGTCATTAGCATTCAGGCTGTCCCAGGGTAGGGGTAACATGCCCACCCACCCCTCCGTGACTCCATGATGTCTCAATGCAACATCCTAGAATCCCAGAGGAAAACCATCAAAGCTGTCAGAAAGGCGATAGAACAGTCAAAAGCACATAAAATCCATTATAAAAATTGTGAAACATCTGCTAACAGTTCTATTCTATTTTTATTTCATGAAGGTAGAAAACGAGAGCAAATAAATACCCAGAGCACCATATAATGACAAAAACTGCAACTATCATAGTCAAGTATTTCGTACTCCACCCCCACCCTGCAAAACCACCATTTTTACCGTCCTCTCTCCAGGCCTAGGATGTAGCGTGTTGTGGTGTCAACAGCACGGAATTGGGTTCACGCCCTGGCTCTGTCACTTACTAACCGGTGGGTGATTGTTGTGACATCCTCCCAAAATTCATATATTGAAGTCTTACCTCCCCAGACCTCAAAATGCGACCTTATTTGGAAACAGAGCTGTTGGCAGATGTAATTTGTTAAAATGAGGTCATACTGGAATAGGGTGTCTTTATAAAAATCTAAAATGACTGGTGTCCTTATAAGAAGGGGAAATTTGGACACAGACGCACACAGGCTGAATGCCGTGTGAAGACTGGAGTTACGCCGTTACAAGCTAAGGAACTACCAAAAGCTGGGAGAGAGGCCTGGAACAGCTCTTTCTCTGGCGTCTTCAGAGAGTGGCCCTATCGACACCCTGTTTTCAGACTTCCAGGTTCCAGCACTGTGAGACAGTAAACTTCTGTTATTTAAGCAAGCCAGTTTGCAGTATTTTGTCACAGTAGTGCTGGGAAAATCAATACAGTGGCCTTTGCAAATTAATCTCTTTGTGCCTCAGTTTCATTTTTCTTTTAAAGATTTTATTTTTTCCCTTTTTCTCCCCAAAGCCCCCCAGCACAGAGTTGTATATTCTTCGTTGTGGGTCCTTCTAGTTGTGGCATGTGGGATGCTGCTTCAGCGTGGATCGATGAGCAGTGCCATGTCCGCGCCCAGGATTCGAACCAACGAAACGCTGGGCTGCCTGCAGCAGAGCGCACAAACTTAACCACTCGGCCACAGGGCCAGCCCCCTGAGTTTCATTTTTTTAAAATGAGGTTAGTAATGGTCCCTACCTCATGGAGTTGTATGAGGATTAAATTAGTTAATATGTGTAGAGTGCTTCGAATGGTACCTGGCACAGAAGACCAATGAGGTCTATAATGGTCCAGATGCTCTCCTATTCCATGTAGCAGTGACAGGAGGAGATATCACAAATTCTGACATCGTGAGCCCTAATTGACAGCTCACTGTGTTGGGACGTTTAGTCATTTGGCTACAGCGTGGAGCATGGTTGGATGAAAGGACTCAGGAGTGAGTTCGTCAAGAGAATGAGGAGCGCTGGGGTGCCCTACATCACTTTTATTCACTAGATCCTAACTGAGTGCCTTCCCCATGCCAGGGGCAGAGCTAAGCATCTCACAGGGCCCGGTGTAACCTTATAGGGAAGAAGGTTTCATATTATTTTATTGTTTCCCAAACTGAACCATTGAAAGCAAAATGATCCTAGATTTTCATCAGTTTCCGCTGAACATTTCTAGCTTTCTCACGACCTACACAACCCTGGAAACTCGAAAGAGCAGGAGAACTTTAAGAGAAATAAAATACCTAGGAATGAAGGATTGAAATGGCTAATGGGAGAGTGGTTGAGACCAAAGAAAAGTCAGGAATTCTCATTCTCTTATCACTTTAAACAAAGGATCCTTCACTGACCAAAGATTCTCTTAGCTCTGGGTCATTAGTGAACCTTAACTAAAATGTGTGTGGGCGGCACGTGTTCTTCGGGAAAGGGGTGTGAATATCTCTATTCTTCTGGCCAAAATGACCACTGGGAAATCCATTCAATCAGTCATTCAACAAGTATTTATTGAGCACTTACTGTGTGTCAGATGCTGATTTAGGTATTAGGAGTATGGCAATGGATAAAACTTTTAAAAATCCATGTCTTCATGAAATTCATATTCTGGTGAGGGAAAAAGACAATCAACACAATAAATAAGTAAAATATATAGTATTTCAGATAAATATAGATGCCAAAGAGAAAATGAAAGCAGAGAGATGTGTGGGGAGGAAGAGTTACATTAGGGGGTGCAATTCTAGATAGGATGGCCAGGGAGGCCTCATGGAGAAGGTGATATTTGAATGATCTGAAAGAGCCCAGGGATATCTGGGAGAAGAGCATTCCAGGCAGACAAAACAGCAAGTGCAAAGGTCCTGAGGTAGGATATTCAAAGAACAGGAAGAAGGCCAGTATGGCTCGAGCAGAATGAGAGAGAGTAAGGAGTATGAGTTGGAGATGAAGTGAGGGCGGTCAGAGAGGCCAAGTCATAGAGGGCCTTGAAGTCATAATAAGAACCTTGACTTCTGCTTTCCATGCCATAGGAAGGACCTTTGGCTCATGTGTGGTCTCTTCCCGAATGTGTCAGGCACAAGGGAGGACTCAGGAAGACAAGTTAGAGGCTTTTGCAATGATTCAGACAAGAGGTGATGGTGGCTTGGCCTGGATGACAGTGCCAGCGATGGTGATTCTGGATATATGTTGAAGGTAGAGCAATCAGGGTTCCCTAAATGGAATGTGAAATATGAGATAAAGAGAGGAGTTATGGACGATTCTAGGGTTTCTGGCCTGAGCACCTGGAAGAATAGACTTTTCACTTTTCTAAGAGAGGGGGGGCTATGAGGAGAGCAGGTGTACAGAGCATCTCAGGAGCGTGGTTCTGGAAGCATAGGCTTCAACACATCTATTAGATACGGTGTGAGTTTTCCATGCTTGCTGTAACAAATTACCACAAACCTGGTGGCTTAAAACAACAAAAATGTATTTCCTCACAGTTCTAGAGGCCGGAAGTTCAAAATCCGTTTCACTGGGCGGCGATCAAGGTGTCAGAAGGGCCTCATCCCCTCCAGGGGCTTTAGGGGGGAATCTGTTCCTTGCCTCTTCCAGCTCCTGGGGCTGCTGGCATTTCTTGGCTTGTGGCTGCATCACTTCCACCTCTGCCCCCCTAGTCACCTTGCCTTCTCCTGCTCTCTGTCAAATCTTCCTGCGCCTTCCTCTTGTAGGGTTACCTGTGATTACATTTAGGGCCCACCCAGATAAACCAGGATCCTCTCTCCCACTCAAGATCCCTAACACAATCCCGTCTGTGAAGTCCCCCTTGCCTTTTAAGGTAACATCCACAGGTGTCAGGGACCAGGACGTGGATATGTTTCGGAGGGCCGTTACTCAGCCCACCAGGGACATCCGAGTGGAGATGTCACATAAGCGATTCTCTATATGAGTCTGGACTTCAGGGAAGAGGTACAAGCTGGAAGCACAAATCTATGAGTCATAAGCACATGGTGGTATTTACCATCACAAGACTGGACCATCCAGGGAGTGCGTGTAGAAAAAGAAGACGTCCAAAACCTGGGCCTGGACCCTCCAGTGTTCAGAGCTCTGGGATATCAGCAGAAATCAGCAAAGGAAATGAAGAAGGAGCAGCTGGAGAGGCCGGAGGAAAACCGGGAGGCTTCTGAGAGGCAAGGAAAGAACATTTCTGAAACAGAGAGTGATGGACTGTGTCAGGTGCACTGACAGGTCCAGTCAAATGAGATCTTAGAGCTTTGGGTTTAGCAACGTGGAAGTCACTGTCAATCTCAACAGGAGCAGTCTGAATGCAGAGGTGGGGACAAAAGTCTGATGGGAGAGGTCTCGGGAGAGAGTGGGAGGGAAGAACCGGAGACAGCGTGCACTGACTTTTCAAGATGCTTTGCCTTGGGAGGAAATGCCAAAAAGAATCCCTTAACTTGCCCCAGCTTCCAGAAGCGCAGAAAGAATGGCCATTGGAAGTGCTCTAGCTGAAATTCTAAGATCCAAAAAAGAAGGGATGGATGCCCAAGAGTTTACCTGACTGTTTCATCCAAAGTCTACCTTCTGAGTCCTTCTTACTACTGCTAAGGCTGACTACATTCTGAAAACTCCCCATGGAAGGCTTGTCCCTGAAGTTGAAACCCTTGACTACTGTGTTCAGATGGACCACACCCTCGCCCAAGCCCTGAACACGAGCAGGAATGTCTCGACCCTTAGAGATGTGCCATGCAGCCCCTCCCAAGCCCTGAAAGGTCTTTAAATAACAAGGTTTCTAAGTTGGTAGGAGCAACGCACCATTATGCACACACTCAGGAGATGTGGAGCTAATTAACCTTGAACTAGGCAAGTTTCCAAGTCTCTCAGAGAAGTTTATTTATGCCTCGTATAACTCAGGGCAATGACTGCAGCCTCTGATTTTAATTCTATGTTTAAGAAAGTGTGAGCCATTACTTTAATGCTAATGAAAAGAGGCATAAGTAAATTAGCACCAGCTTGCAAGGAAAATCACATGGTTCTCTCATGGGTTTCTAGAAAATTCTGTGGTACACTTACCTCTTCATAACTGTGACACTTAAGAGGACAGAAGACCATCCTCCAACAAGACTGGAGGGATAGTCCCGGCCGTTGTTTGTCAAATGCTTACTTTGTGACAAGCAGTGCACCAGATGCTGTGTGTGCATTATTATTTCATTCTCACAAGAGTCCTGGGAAGTGGGTACTTCTGTTAGACTCATTTTACAGTTGGGAAAAACAAGGCTCAGTGAAGTCACACAGGTCTATGCTGTTCTCACGGGAATCGCAGGTGAATGCAGAAGCATGACAGAGCCTCCTCCGTGGAGGGGAGATGCCTGCAGTTCACCAGGGAAGAGGGAGCCAGGGCCTCAGGAAGGGGTGTGGCATCCAGAGACCAGCCTGCTGCATTGCTCTGCATCTGAAAATGCTTCGGCAATAGCCATCTTTTAAAATTCTCCGTTAGACAAAGAAAATGAAATGCTTCCTTTGTGAATAGAGACAGAGCCACAAATGGCATAGAAGGTGTGGAGTAGGGGGGTTGCTCCTTATATAAAAGAAACCTTGTAAATTCGGAGACATTCATCTCTGCACAGAGCAGTACACTGAGTTTATTAAAGGAGCCTGGGATTTGGTTATCAGCTCAGCTGGAATCTGCATGGTAAAGAGGGAAAGAACAAAAGGCAGCTTCAATTTCCCCACAGCCTATGTGCTCACTAAGATTGTTTTATTATGGCAGTTATTTTAACAAGGTGAAATTGAACACTCCACCAGTACTTAAACCCCCAAAGAATAAATGGTGCATGTGAGGCTAAGATTTGGCATATAAGGGCAATAGCTATTGGTTTCCAGAACCTTATTGGGTTACCCAAGGCCAGATCTAGGCAAAGGTGTAAAATAAAAGTTACCCTCAATAGTTCTTTTGATTGGCCCCTTCTTCCTCTAGGAGCTCACAGATGACCTCAGGTGTCTGCTACGCTCAAGTAATCCAGCTGCCCAGGCCTCTCCCCAAGGAGGGCCCCTATTCCTACCCCTGCTTACTCTCATCAGAATTTCTGTCCTGGACTCAAGTTTTTGCAACTGCCTCTGAGGTGACAACCAAAGTGATCTTTAGAACAGGGAGGAGATGCACTCTTAGCTGCCATTCCGGCCATCGCCAGCTCCTCATCCTTTATCCAGCTTTGGATCCATCTCCGAAACTGGCCAATCTTTTCCCAGGCCACCTATCCTCCATGGAGAATCTGAGAGGTGTGAGCTCACCCAGACATTCATGGGGAGGAGCCACTTGCATCCTTATTCATTTAAAATGTTCTTCACAGACCTAATAATTATTGAATAGGAATTAGTTTCTCAAATCTAAATGAGGTACTAATGAGACAAAAATTACTCTCTGAAAAGGTTGCTTTTTCCTACCCAAACCTTCCCCTGCACCAAAAATAAAGAAGCCCCAAACCAAAAAAACCTCATACTGGTTAATAACCAGGTTAGTAACTTGTTTCATAACCTAGCTAGTAACCAGGTTAATAACCTGTGTCTGTTACTTGTTAACTGAGTGATGTTGGGCAACAAGCTTCCTCGTCTACAAGACCAAGGTAATAATAGTACCCCCCAGGGCCTCGTGCGGATTAGATGTGATAACCCATGTGAAACCCTTAGTATAATACTAGGCTCCTAGGAAACACTCAAAAGATGTTAGCCTCAGGATTATCACCCCCTGAGCAATAAGAACTACACTCAATGTGTGGTTGATCCAGTGCCAAGCACTGTTCTAATCTTTACGTAGGTTGACTCGATTAATTTTCACAGCAACCCTGTGATGTGGGTACCGTTCTTCCCATTTGAAAGAGGAGCAAATGAAGGCACAGAGAAATTTGCCAAAGTAACACAGTGTATAAGTGGCAGAGCCACAACTCAACCGCCAGTAGTCTGGCACTCTTCACCACAACCACCAAGCTCTATGGCATCTGCTGGGGGCTCTGGAAGGCACATCAAGTTGGACCCCATCTCATAGCAAAGAGAAGTTGTGCTTCTGGGGCAAGCAGAAGGTTGTATGTGAACTCTGTCCCAAAAATGAAAAAACAGAGTAAGCAATTCAAATGTCTAGAGAGGGCTTCCGCTGGGGGAATAGAAACTCCACACACTCAGCTGGGAGAGAGTGGTTCTGAAATCTGCAAGTTAGGGTCCATATTTCTATAATGTTGTGAGATTTAAGGGGAGGATGTTCCCCATCAGGAATGAACATAAGTCACCATGAAGTTAGGGACTAAAGAGATACACTATGAAAAGTGCTAATGAGAGAGGGGAGGGACAGGAGGGAAGAAGGAACCAAATGGGAGAAGAGAAGGGAGTGATGTTTCACGGGCAGCACAGGGTCTGGCGTGTTCATGGGGACAGCCTGTCCAATAACACATGCAATACACAATACTCTAAGGACTTGTTTGATGTTGAAATGTTTTCTTGAATGAGATTCACAAAGAGAATTATTGTTGTTTGACTTTCCTTCAAGTTTATTAGGCCACAATGACCCGTGTGAATCGCCGTGTGTGCCACGGGGCAGCGCTCAGCGCACACTGTCACATGTTGTATTTATTCACGCAGAAGTCTCGTCTTTGTGGTTTGGTTGCCAATACGCCTCCTATTTAAGTCACTCCTTTAATACTTGGGGAAGGAAAGAAGGAGGGGAAAGAAAGAGAAAACACTTTGTGGAGTTTCTTTTCAATGACTCCAAAGGAAATTTTACAACTTGCGATTCTTGTAAAAAGCATCTAGTTTTTAAATAAAATCTCTTTAAAGATGCATCAAAAGGGGCGATCTGCACTCAGGGATTTATCAAGATAGTCTGGGCTGCTCCACATTTAGCCTGCAGCTCCAAGGACCAGCTGCTGACCCAGCGGATGGCTCCCGGCCACGACGAACAAAACCAAACCCAAGTCCACAGAGTGAGCAAAAGGTCTCCAAGGTGTGTGTCACTCTGGCTTATATCCCCGAGTTGCCATGGGGACAGACGCCCTTCAGTAGGGGGAGAACTATTATTTTTAGCAGCTCGCTACATGCAGGAAAGTGTTATTTCTTTTTGCAAATAGCACCTGTAATTTCTGCCAACAAACTCTGAAAACTTATAACCACTTAAGAGTAGAAGGGAATGAACGAATTGCATTTCAGCTTCTTTTCCTGGTGGTTGTCTCTTTTGAGGGAAATTATAAAGCAGGAGAACGGGCAGTGAGTTCTCACCAGTTGTGAAAAGCAAGCTAACCATCTACTCTGTATCGTTGCCATCCTGTAATCTAGAAACTCTTCATTGGGCTGAATAGAGGCTGCATTAGATCTGTGAAATGCCCTCGAGGCCTCTACATCCACTTGCCTGGAGATCTTAGAGCTGAGAGGGCACCCCCCCAACCTCGCCCTGTAGATGGAACTGCTCCAGTGAGGGCTTCCTGCCCCCAAGGCCAAGCCGCTGCCTTCCTCCTCTTTCTGGGAGTTAATTTCCTAAAGGACTTCTTTGACCACACAGATACATTCTCATTTAAATTCAGGCACACACACCCACAGGCTGATCAACAGACATACACCATGAATTGAATGATAAATAATACATGCAGACAAAGACAACACCAGTGCTTATTTGCAGATGAAAGGACACTAGAAACTATTTCTGACGGAAATATAAAAGATTAAATTTAAGCAGGGAGTGGGAGAGGACCTATTTTTTTAAAAGCCCCTTAAGAAACAACTTTATTGTTTCACTTTCAAAGAGGCACTTTCTGTCTTGAGCTGGGAATGCAGTGGGCACTGGTAACTCAGGCCCCGGAGGGAGATGCTCATTCACTGAGGATAGAGCCCAGGGGAGCAGAAAAGGAACTTAAATCTAAGATAGGGCACCTGCTGGTGGGGTGACCTGGCTTCCATCTCCCTTCTTCTGGCAATTTTCTATTGGAAAACTCTCCCTTTTCCACTCCCATTCCATAGAGCCAAAGGGTATTATGTCCCACCATCCTTGGCGCTGGGAGCAGGGCTGGAAAAATGAACTAAGTCACCCCAGGAGAGACTAGACTTGGCCCTCCTTTCACTGAAGTTTCCAGCCAGTGGGATGTTAGCCTGCAACTGCTGAGACTCATGAGGTCAGGAGAGCCTGCCTGAGAACCCGGAGGAAAATTGAGCTGAGAAACGGAGGGCTACAGATTCCTAATGAGACAGTGTGAGTGCCTGAATTCAGCCGTTCCTGAAGCTAGGCTGCCCTCAGCATTTCAGTTACATGAGCCAATGAATTCACTTTTGTGCTTAAGTCAGTTTCACCTGGATTTCTGTCGGTTTCAGTCAAGCGCTCAGTAAGGTGGACTGGTGGTCCCTGCTCAGATAGCTTAGGAGACATCGCTGTGTAGTAGAAACAAATCTGAGTTTGAATTTAAGGGGAAAGGAGATGGGGAGATTATCACCCTGTGCCTGAGCAATCACAGAGCCCAGGTTAGGCAACCCCTCATCTCTCTGGTATGATTCTAGCCTCACTTTACAACAATACAGCACCCCAGGGTACTCGAGTGAGAGCTTGTATTGATAAACCTGGGAGGGTTTGGGACCCCACCTGAGAATTACTTGTGGTACCCCTATCTTAAATTTCAACAGCTTAAATAAGTAAATGTGCATAAACATGTGCAATATGCATAAACATATACACATAAATATTTACTAATATGAAGGCAATCTTCTTGTGGGTGTTAATAAGAACGTTTATCCCACTGATAGGCAAAACCTACGTTAAAAAATCCAGGTTTATCAATTGATAAATTAGGGAGTAGTTCTTTATTTGTTAAAGATTACATACAATGATGTCTATAAAGAATTACATGGTAGACAAGGCCCTCACCTGAGATTGGGGAAAACAATTCTCAGAAGGAGGGGATCAAGGCCTGGGAAGACACCTCAAAAGATGTTTAACACAATATGGAAAATGCAATTTAAAAAAATCAAATCAAATCAAAACCATGAACTTTATGAGAACACACAGTGCTGGAAATTGGTGAATGAGAAAGGTGTTCTTATAAACTGCTCCAAGCAAAAGAGATGACTGTCCACAAAGAAGAGGCAACCATGAGTAACTTCAACCATAAAAAACTTATTGTCCTTGGGGCCGGCCCGGTGGCACAGCCATTAAGTGCGCTCGTTCTGCTTTGGCGGCCTGGGGTTTGTCAGTTCGGATCTTGGGTGCAGACGTGGCACGGCTTGGTAAGCCATGCTGTGGTAGGCATCCCACATATAGAGTAGAGGAAGATGGGCACGGATGTTAGCTCAGGGCCAGTCTTCCTTAGCAAAAAAAGAGGAGGATTGTCAATAGGTGTTAGCTCAGGGCTAATCTCCCTCAAAAAAAAAAAAATACTTACTGTCCTTTAACTCGGGGTTCAAGAAAATTCCCACAGCGGAGAGGCAAAATTCTGGTCTGTGGGGAGGAGCTGGCATAGATTGCTCTTGTCCTCATGCAGGTGGTCCAGAAGCCACGCTCAGAGGATGAGCCATCTTCTCCCTTCTGTCCACATACACAGCCTCCTTACCCCATAGCCAATCCACCTAAGTCTTCTCATTTTACCTTCAAGATGTATATGGACTCTAGATCATTCTCACACTTTGGTGCTGGACACTGTGAGCCCTCACGTGGATTATTGTGAGTGTCTCCTGATTGGTCTTCCCACTTCCACCCTGTTGTCCTCTAGTCTCTTCTAGAGACCACAGAGTGAGCCTGTAAAAACACCTCAGATCACGTCACTCCTCAGCTCAAAACCTCTCCCTCTTCCCCAGTAAAAGCTGAAGTTCAAAGGGTCAGAAGAAAGAAGATAGAATGATTATGGCACCTTTCAACCAGATAAAGAAATGAAAGCAAAAGGTAATATCTTACCTCTTTCTCTCTAATTGAAAGGCCAGCACAAAACCCAACAGAGAAAATAAGTACATCAATACTCAAGGTTTCATGAAGGCAAAAGTAATCAAACCTTTAAAACTAAAGGAGAAGATACTTGAAGCATTATGGGGAAGAAGTAAGAAGCACAGGACCAGAGTCAGACTGTCTGGGTTCATAGCCAAGCTCCACCACTCAACTAACAGCAAGCAAACGAGGAAAAAGAATTTTATCCTTTCTTTGTTGTCTTTTTTTATTGCATCTATATGAGAAGACAGATGCTAACTAATCTGTGATAATCATTTCACAATAAATTTAAGTCAAACCATGATGCCATACACCTTAAACTTATACAGTGACATATGTCAATTATATCTCACTAAAACTGGGAAGGAACCACTCCATGGCCAGTGGTTAAGTTCGCACACTCTGCTTCAGCAGCCGAGGGTTTTGCTGGTTCAGATCCTGGGTGCACACATGGCACCGCTCATCAAGACATGCTGAGGCGGTGTCCCGCACAGCACAGGTAGAAGGACCTACAGCTAGAATATACAGCTATGTGCTGGGGGCCTTGGGGAGAAGAAGGAGAAAGAGAAGAAGAAGAACCAGAAGAGGGAGAAAGATTGGCAACGGGTGTTAGCTCAGGTGCTAATCTTTAAAAAAAAAACCTGTGGAAAAAAAGAAATTATCTAAAAAAAAAAAAACTAGCTGTGAGATGCCAGGCAGATTACTTCACTTCTTTTGGTCTCGGTTTTCTCATCTGTAAACAGTGATGCTAATAGTACCCACTTTATCAGGTTGTTACGAGGATAAAACAATATATGTAATGAGCTTAGCACCTTGCCTAACAAATTGTAGGAGTTCAAATAAATATTAACGAGTAATAGTTATTATTTGTGTAAAAGAAAAAATTTCAGATAATTTGGTTATGAGCAAGTATCAAAATATTACTACAATCACGTTTGCAAGGGAAAACGGCCCATAGTTGGCCAAGTCAGAGACATTTTACAGGAAAAGAGAAGAGTGAAATACCATTGCTAGATATGAAATAAAAAGAATGCGAGTTAAAGGTCCCTGAACCCTTTTCTAACAATCAGCTGAGAGTCAACTGGGTGGGGAGGTTACTAATTTCTTAGACAAAATCTTCATCCCATTAAAATTCGGCGGAAAATTGCATACGCATTTTTTTTTCTAGGAGGTTATGGATTTTTGTCACGTCGAAAAGTTCTGCCCCAGACCAAATTTAGCACAAGCTTTCTATTATGGGAGAGAAGCACACTAAAATATTATCCACTTACTCACTGTTTTCTTGGAAGTTTTATATAAGGAGAGAGTGATGATGAGTCATGTTATCATCAAAATAATGGGAGTGAGGTCTCCCTCCCAGAGTAGACCAAGTTTACGTGATTAGGTCATAGGACATGACAACAGATGAGTATAAAAAGGAATCCCATTTATAATAAAGATACAGTGATGTCATGGAAAGAAGATAGTCTTTGAGCCAAGCAGACTTATAGTCAAATCCTGGTTTGGTCAAGTTACTTAACCTCTCTTAATCTCACTTTACTTATCTGAAAATAAAGATAATGATATCTATCTCATAGGGTTATTGTGAGGATAAAGTAAGACAAAATATATCAAGCACCCCATACGCTGATACATAATATAAACTCAAGATATTTAATTTTCTCTTTTTCCTGCTCCCTACTTCTCTCTACCTGCATTGCCCAGTATGGCTAGGAATCATCAACTTTTTTCTCAAATACTACCCATTAGGTCTCCAAGCTAGTTGTAACTCCCCCATTTCCTACATTTATTAGGAATTCTCGGGAGGGAGCCAAGTTAGCAATAATTAGCCTCTCCCATATACTCCAAATGGCCACACTTTTCATAAGAACCTAAAGCCCCATGTCAAGGGTGTTATCTTCTACTGGTCCCAGCGTGTCCAGTCTTCAAAACCCCAGAACAACATGAGACTCTCATTGTGGCTAAGAGAATGGCCCTCTCCCTCTCCTACGGTCATATTTTGCACCCAAGCTCATGTCCACAGTTTGAATGGTTCCCCAACCTCAGCACTTACCTGCTCCTTGGGCGGAGGTGGGGGGCACAGGACAACAACACACAGATGTCACAGTATCTGCTCCACCCTACCTTGTCTTCTTTCCCTGCTCCCAGTTACAAAATAAAAATTTCCATGCTTTAGATTAGAGGCAAACATGGTGTTGGTATGTATCAAGGGGAAGGATGGGGGGGTGGCAGTTATTGGAAGCAGTCAGTTCACTATGTTCAGTTATGGAATAAATCTTTATTGAGTACTCTGAACTTGAATTATGTCTAAGAAGGGGAGAAAATATAGACTCAATCCCTATTCCCATTCATGGCCAGTTGAAAGGGGGAGTCTGCTCCTTAAGGCTGAGGAGGTCGTGTCTCACTCTTTATTACATCCTCCATATCTTTGCACAGAATGGAATCTAAATAATTGCTGAAAGTATGAATAAGTTGGTGAAAAGTTCTCTTCAGCCAACGTAATATGTACTTGAAAGGTGTGATTCTTTTTTGGAGTTTTAGAATATATCTTAATATTTATTTAATGAAGTAAATGTTGCATTTCATAAAATAGACATGGCTCAGGGGATATGAGACAACAGGTACATTTATTGTGTAGTTTGGAATTCTATGTGAATTTTCAAAAGGTGTGATTCTTGTCACACCAAACCATTTATGATGAAGTTCCAGGGCAGTGAAAATGATGGCCTATGACGTAAGAGAGGACAATAAAACAAGGACAATGTCAAAATTAGAGATTGGGCTCAGATCAATAAAGTGAGACTCAGTAAAGAAAAACAAAGTGCCTCACATATGAAAAAATATGGAGCAAGCTGAGAATTGGGACTGTTGGTCTGGCCGAGTATGAGTCATAAATGGTCTGGAAGTCCGCAGAGGGCCCACTGCAACACCAGACTGCAGCATGTCGGGCTGGGACGCATGGATTTGACTCCAAGGTCAAATAGTTATGTGTTTATTTCTCCTGACTCGGCCTTCACTGAGTACAAACCCAGTGGGGATACTAAGTATATTCTTCTTCAACTTCCAAATTTCAAAATCTCTGTAGGCCAATCAAAGAAGTTTCTGAGGAAAATGAGAACGATAAAATGTTTGAAAAACAAGTCTTATGAGAAAATACAAACGAGATGGCCTATGTTGGTTTGTAAGGAAAGAGATTAAGTGTATAAAGTTATGGTGCATAGAGGACAGAAATGATTTATTCTCTCCATACACAGTGGACAGTTGGAATAACAAAGGCATGGTGCCGGCACTGATTCACGCACACCGATAAATCTACAAAACTGGCAATGAGAACAGTCATTGGCATGGTCTGCTCCACCTTGGGCAAAGGCTGGCCTTTACTCAACATATTACTCAAAAGATCTGCTTTTCCTAAACTAGCATAAACAAAACTATCCTCACAGAAACCTCATAAGGGGAAAACAATTTTCCATCCCCTCATATAGAAGGTATCAAAATAAAAATATTATATTCTGGAAAGAAGCAATATAGTGGTATGGTAGGGAGAGAGGGCATGTGTTATTAGTGCCACTGCCAGCTCCCTGCTATTCCATGCATGTGCATTGGTGAGGTCTTAGAGTGCTGGGCTAAGGGGCAATGTCCACCTTCTGTGAACTTTGTACGCTTTAATTTGGTTTATGCCTCCCAAATATAGGCCTGGAACCTATATAAGTTGTACTGAGAAGCAAAGAGGAGAGTCACTGCTCCTCCTCTTTGAATGCAGGGCAATATGATCCTCTTCTGGACCTTTGACAGCTCCTATCCATTCCAGGGACAAAGCCATAGGCACTCTACAAATGACCCAATGGCTTTCTCCAGCTCCGGCCAACTCTCCAGACCCTGCCCTCCTCCCTCGCCCTGAGCATCTCTGTTCTGTCCTGTATCTCTGTTCTCTGTCCTGTTGCCTCATACCTAGTTTCTGAGCACTCTTCCCTGACTCTTCAGATTAACGCTCCATGTATAGTCTCTGCTTGGCCCTCATTTCAGACTGCCTCAGGTCCTTCTTCTGGATCTCCTTTGATTTCATGCTCTGCCTTTTGAGAGCCACCTTTGTCTCCCCCTGTACCAGTTCAGGGTCCCAAATCCCAGCCCTGGTCAAAAGTCACAGAACCACCAATGCAGGAAGGATAAACTTGACCATGGTACCCAAGGTCACTGTGAATATACATGAATTCTAAGTATCCAGGAAAAATGTATAGATATTTGTCTAAGATTCAGAATCTCTCAACCTGCCGCTCTGTAAGATTGTGAGGGAAGTAGATGGAGGTCCCATCCCCTCAACCAGGAAAAAGCACCCTCTCTGTTCCTATGAGGCATGGATCATAAACAGTATGCCTCCAGGGGTCAGAGAGGTGATGGAAATGCCTGAAGTGGGGCAAGGAGCAGTGGGAACCCTGGCCCACTGGAGAGCACGGCCATCTGTATTAGTTTGCCAGGGCTCCCATATCCAAGTACCACAGACTGGGTGGCAACAGAAATGTATTCTCTCACAGTTCTGGAGGCTAGAAGTCCAAGATCAAGGAGTTCGCAAGTTCAGTTTCTTCTGATGCCTCTCTCCTTGCTGTGTAGATGGCTGCCTGTTCACTGTGTCCTCATGTGGTCTTCCCTCTGTGTCTGCCTGTGTCCTAACCTCCTCTTTTTGGAAGGACACCAGTGAATTGGATTAAGGCCCACTCTCATGGCCTCAGTGTATTTTAATCACCTCTTTAAAGACTCTATCTCCCAATATAGTCAAATTCTGACGTCCGAGGGGTTAGGACTTCAACCTATGTATTTTGTGGGACACAAGTTAGCCCGTGACACCGTCTAAAGGAGGAGCCATTACGTGACTTCTCCCAATGTGTGCCATAATAATACAGGTCCAACCCTGACAGGACACCTTATTTCTCAGGAGAAAACAGAAATCTAAAATTTCACATGAAATCCTCAATTTTCACATGTGAACAACTAATTTTTATTTCTTAAAATTATCATGTGGGCTGTGGGTGCCCCTGGGCAGCCAATCTGTGCCCTCTTCAGTTAGGCATATGGCCTCCCTTGAAAGCCCACAGCTGAGATTGACCTCTTGAGGTTCTTGAGATTAGGCAACCTAAGCAGTGGCTACCAAAGCAGCCTGGCCAGCCCCGGGGGCCCCTTCTCCAGTGCCACGCTGATCTTGGCCCTGCCGTGGTGAGAAGATCAACCCCAGCAAAGAGTAGAAAGGGAAAGAGTGCATTTCTCCCTACAGCCGGGGCTCTCTGGGGTGTAGCATCCTGACCCGGGCCCCAACCTGATTCTGCTTGGCCTTTCCAGGACAGAAGATGGTACCTGGTGACAAGGAGCCCAAAGAGAAAAGGGGAGACTGAATGAACGACTCTGTGGAAGTCAGAGTATTGAGAGATTTTACCTTTCAGATCACAGGCTCCACCCCCAGCGCCAGGGCTAAAGCATGTCACTGACCCGCATCAGCACTATCGTCCTCAGAGATAGAGGGGTGGATTCAGGGTTTTCTCTGGGTCCTAAAGTGGTTTTAGGACCCAGCCAAAGACAGGCCAGTTCCCGGATTGCAAGCTCACTTATTCATCCACAAGAGTATTTACTAAACAGCAGCACTGTGTGCGGAGTGGAGAGGTAACCAAACACACCTGGGCACTTGAGCAGCTCAAGTGAGGCAGGAAAATCAGACAGGTGTGAATTGCCATAACGCCTGTGCTGAGCGCTGGGCCAAAGGGAAACACAGCATGCGGTGGGAGCAGGAAGCAGCCGAAACTAATGCTCCTATCTGAAAATGAGTGTGAGTTTGTGGAATGAAGGTGCAGGGACAACAAATACTCATATAAAAGTACCTAAGGGGCTGGCCCCGTGGCCGAGTGGTTAAGTTCTCGCACTCCGCTGCAGGCGGACCAGTGTTTCGTCAGTTCGAATCCTGGGCGCGGACATGGCACTGCTCATCAAACCACGCTGAGGCAGCGTCCCACATACCACAACTAGAAGGACCCACAACGAAGAATGTACAACTATGTGCTGAGGGGCTTTGGGGAGAAAAAGGAAAAAAATAAAATCTTAAAAAAAAAGTACCTAATATGTGCCAGGCATTATTATAAATGCTTTACACACATTAACTCATTTCATCCTCTGAGGGAGGCATTTTGTTATTATCATTTTATAGATGAAGAAACTGAGGCTCAGAGACATTAAGTAACTTGTGCAAGGTCCCAGAGCTAGTGAGTGGCAGAGCCACAGTTCAAACCTTTGGGGTCTGCCCCAAAAGCCTATGCCTTGCTGCCTCTTAAGGGAAGGTTAGAATTAGATTTAAAAGGTCACTCTTGAAAGATGTTTCAGGGTTAACATGGACCTTGGAGTTCCTCTAGTCCAAGGAAAATATGAGATGGGGATAGTTAGGCTACTGCCCTCAAAAATCTTGAATTCTCCGATTCTTGCGAATCCTCTGGGACTACAGAAGCATCCCGCTCTTCTCTAAGGGTTAATGCCCCTAGGACAAAATTAATGGGCACTCAGAAAGGATGCTACTCAAGCAGAAATCAAGGATGAATGATGAGGAGGCTGAGGGTTGTCGCCCCAATAAAAAGCTATGATTCCTTGCCCAGTTTCCAGATATGAACAAGTTTTGTGGACCTGGAACCTAATAATTGAAGGAGAGGCTCGGTCCCTGGGAGGAAGGACGCTGCAAAACCACAGCAAGTGTACCCAGTAATGACTCCTCCAGTCTTTCCCCAAAGAGAGGCATGGTCATCTGCCATGGGTATACCGAGGAAAGGGAGCTACTCAGACATTTTAAGTTCTATTAAAAATAGGATCTCACTCGACATTGATAACTGGAGACTCAAAGCATCCATGTTACCCTCCTTTTAGAGTGAAGACATGTGGTTTCCAGGTCATAAATGGAGGTAACCTGGCCCAAGTCTGGCTTGTGCTGGGCCCACTGGATCCATAGACCTATCTGATGGTCACTTCCACAGTCCCCAGATGTACAGCTGGAGGCACATATACCCACACACCCACATTAATTCCTTGATCTGTGGGAAATGCCAAGTGCAAACCTCTGAAATTGCACTCCTCCCAAACCCTGTCCAAAATTGTCAATCAAAGCAATAGAGCCTCCTGGGGGAATGGCAGAAAAAAACTGCTAAAGGATGCAGGGTTGGTGAACTCCATCCTACCTTCATTTCATTGACCAGTCTGGCCCCTGAAAAAACAAGACGGACCCTGAAGAATGACAGTAATGACTGCCACTCAACCCAGCCCCAATGAAGCTGCTGTACCAGATGTGGTATTTTTCCTCGAGCAGATGAACACAAACATGGCCTTGGATACATGGGATGCACCCAGTGATCTAGTAAATGCATTATTTTCCATCCCTATCAAAAAAATGAGATCAGAAACAGATAATGGTGTATATTTATACTCTGGTCTGAAGGCTATATTAACTCTCCCACCTTCTGTCATAACGTAGTCCAAAATAAAAACCTGGACTATTTAGACATCCACAGAATACCACACTGGGCCTTTTTACTCAAGACATTATGCTAATTGGATTGCATGAGCAAGAGGTGAGTAGAACATTGCCGGCCTAGCCAAGCCACACACACTCTGGAGGGTGGGAGATAAACTCTATGAAGATTCAGGAACTCACTACACCAGTAAAAATTTTAGGTATCCAGTGATCTTTGGGATGCCAGGGCATCCCCTCTACAATAAAGGATTATTATTAATTATTGCATCTTGCACATCCCTCCATAAAGAAAATAGGCCAGCAATGCCTGGTTCCAGTAATGGGTACCTGAGACACATTCCTACCTCTCACCACGCATGGTAGACAGGGAAAGGGGCAGTCAGAGTACTCCTGGAAGCAACTGCCACTCAGAAATGACTGGCAATAATTTCACTATCAACAGAAGCGACTGCAAACTTCTTGATCCAAATGCATCCCCAACTCACTCCCCCTTACCAGGATCACAAAAAGCTCCTCCAACGCCACCCAACACAAGAAGACGTTAGAGTGTAGATTGTTTTAAAAGTCTGTCCAAGTGAACACATTGCTAGGGCTCCTCCCAAAGCTTGAAACGGGTCTTCACCTATGAGGGGTCCTGGAGTTTAAATGCCATTGGCTTCTAGGTAAATTCAACAACGTCCGAAAGCCAAGAGCATGAGCATCTAGGTGGGACTGGGGCGTGAGGGGGTATCAGGGCAAGGCTGGATATGAGTGCTTAAGTTTTAATGCACTTTCCAGAACCTCTTTTCTATTCCTATGTACATATATGTGTTCACCACTGTGACAACTGCCAACAGCTTTTTGTTTGTTTATTTTATCAAACAAAGTTCCATCAAATACTCTTATAATTAGGAACAGTTGGAGAAGTACAGGCGCTGGGAGAAGAGCCGACTCTCCATCCTCATCCAAAAACAGAGCCAAGGAGACCACGAGTTTGGCTCCTTAGCTGCTGCTCTGGGTAGGAATTAGAAGTATCTGGACATTCTTGCCACCATCTAAAATCCAAGAGCTTGAGACCCAGGCCTGAGAGCCTGCTTCAGTTTTCCCCACCAGCAAATCGATGATATTTACTAGTCAGTGACTGCTGGATGAATGGCACTATTGAACTGCAAAATATTAGTATTATTGCTTTTCCTCTTTGATCTCACGGGGCAAGATAAATTTATGATATCGTAATTGTTACCATGGCAGCAAATCATATTGTCCCAAACAGGGGATTTTATGACTTCATGGCTGGATTAAGAAAAAGGAGAAATCAGATTGGGAGTGAGAAATTTGCTGAAGCATAAATATCTTCAATGATAGCAAAGGGAATAGAGCAAAACACAGATAGGCAAAATTGCCTTTGGTTTAAACGTTCTTTTTAAAGTTCAGCCCGGTGCAGAAGCCCCTTCTTCTGGCATATAATTTATATAATGAGCCTCTTTGCTTGAATTCGCAGAAGGCTAATGGTGAAGTTGATCCATTTCGGGAATGCTTCAGCAATGCTAATACTAATTGTTTTGCAGCAAATATCTGGATTTCTGCCGTTAGCGGTTTCGTTTCATTTTTTCTATTTGTTTGGATTGTGTTGTTTTTGGTTTTTGATCCCTCAAGGTTTTATCTATACAAATTTCTTTGAAATAAACCAATTTCCAGATAAATGTGGCCTTTTGTCATCTGAAAATCTGTCAAGAACTCTCTCTTCACTAAAGGCATCTGCTTTGTCTTTCTTAGTTTCCTATTGATTTTATTCGCATATTTCTAGAGTCTATCACTAGTTTCTGTCTATTGCCTGAGAAGAAAGCAAAATTTCTTTCTAATTTTGAAGCCACTTAAATTCACCTCAGTTTCATTTAACTATATAAAACAATTATTTGGGATTTTAAAACTCTGTGTCTCTCTCCTCTCTCCCTTCCTCTCTCTCCATCACTCCCCATCCCCACCCCACTCCTTTCTTTGCATAGAGATTATTTCCAGTACCTCCTAAGAGTGATCTCTTCCTCTCTTCCTTTTAACCCTCAAATACCTAGAATCTGTGAGTTCCTGCTGATTCGTAAACTCCCTCCAACCACTCACCCAGGAGCAACACAGCTTCCACTCTCTGCACACCCTGGAGAGTCACTGCTTTTTATCAAGTTCTCTCAGTGATCCTTCTACATTCTTATTCTGAAGACTCCACCTTACTGAATCCAGTACAATGAATTACTCCTCAATATGATTCCATTCGCAGATGCTCTGTGATGATCAGTTTTATGTGTCAATTTGGGTAGACTAGAGTACCTAGTTATTTAATCAATCACTAATCTAGGTTTTCCTGTGAAGGCATTTGGTAGATGTGGCTGACATCCACAATAGCTGACTTTAAGTAAAGGTGACGACCCTCAATAATGTGGGTGGGCCTCATCCAATCAGTTGAAGGCCTGAAGAGCAAAAACTGAGGTTTCTCAAAGAAGAAATTCTGCCTCAAGACTAACATCAACTTCCCCCTGAGTTTCAAGCCTGCTGCTTGCCCTACAGAGTTAGGACTTTCCAGAACCCTACAATCGCATTAGCCAATCCTTATGATAAATGTGTGTGTGTGTGTGTTTGTGTGGGTATTCCATTTCTCAGAGGACCCCTAACTGATACATGCACATAAATAACACACTAGGTGTTCAGTGACATGCTAAGGATTATACTGTGAGCAATACACGGGACACATAAGACATTGTCCATTTCTCCCAAAGAGCTCAAGACCCATGGGAGGACCAAGACTAACTGTGCCTGAAACAACAGCAAATTGTTAAAAATAATAAAAATAGGATTTAGATGTTCCACGTAGATGCCCAAGAGTTCGACAGAAAGAAAGATCAGCAGGAACTGGAGTGGTCGGAACATTCCAGGGAAGAAGTGAGTGCTCAGCTGGCTGGGAGGGAAGTGAGGATTTGCACAGGCACAGGAGAGATCAGAAGGCACCCAGGCGAGAAAAGCCAGGTAGACGAAAGCACAGAGGCAGGAATCAGCACAGTCTGGTTACAGGGTCAGGAGGAGACCAGTTTGACCAGAGCAGGAGCATTCAGAGAACTTGGAAGGCAAGGCTGGAGAGGCAGACAGAGACGGATTTTGGAATGACCCCCATATACCCTGGGAGGATGGTTTAGGCCTTGATGTGGTAGAAAGAGACCCCAGAACTTAGAGAGGAAGAGAATTTACAGGTTGACTTAAATTCAGGTAGCCGGCCCAAGCACCCATGGCTAGTTAGTGGCAGAGCCAGAAACCGGGTTTCTTGACCCTTCTATCTAACTTTGTTCCCACTATAGCACTCTGCCTCCTTACAGAATAGAGAGATGATATCATGAACATGGTGTCATAGAGGGATTGTCTTGGTGGTGGGCTATAGGAGCAGGGGGAAGAGGTTAGAAGGGGAGATCCCAGGGGTGTGAAATGAGGGCCTCCCTAGGGGAGTGCAGGTGAGGGGAAGACATGGGATCACATAAACCCAACAGTTTCTTCCCAACTTTCACCTTTTCCGTGTCTTAGTGGCATTTTACAGTGTCAGTGACTCCTTCCTGAAACTGTGGCCTGGTCTTCCGTGACGCTTCTCTCCCCTCCCTCCTCTCTTTAGGCTCCTTCTCTGGACCCTTCCTCTTTCTGTCTCATAAATGTAGGTGTTTCACAAGGAACCATCTGTGGCCAGCTCATCTTCTCTTTTTGACAATTCCTTGGCAATTGCGATCAGTCTCTTGACCTTAACGCTCACCTTGGTAATGGCCTCCAAACTGCTATTTCTAGGTCTGACCGTTGTCATGAGTTTCAAGCTCACGTGTTTAACTACCTACTAGAAAGCTTCACCTGGATGCCCCAATGGCACCTCTAACTCACTGCGACAGCAACTAAACTCATCACCTCCCTTCTCACATCTGATCCTCTGGTCTTCCCTATTTCTGACTTGGGGATCAGACACTTGGGCTCGACATCTCAGCACCATTTTTGCTTCAGCTCCCTCTTCTTTGCCCTGCATGTTCTGTTGGGTGCTACATCCTGTTCATTCTACCCCACCAAGATCCCCTTCATCTCTCTGCGTTTCCATATTTACTTCTCCTCCTACTGCCCCACGTTTAGGCTGCTGTGATCTCTAGCCTAGATGGCTGCGCTCTGCTTTGCACTTCTCATCTCCAACCTATTTTCGAGGCTATAACTAGATTAACATTCCTGAAACACACCTCCGAGGCATGATTTATCCGCTCGATTTTCCTAAATCTCTTTTCAATGCCTTCAAAATGAAATAAAAAGTCCCCAGTCTTCCTTCCCCCTCACACACTCGAGACTCCATCCCAACTGAGCCCTCACTTCCCCCACCCTCGCTCATGGCTGTCTTGCTTCTGGTTCTACTCATACAGCTCCTTCCACCCAAAAGGGCTTCCCCAGGGCCAGCACATCCAAACACCACCTAATTCTCAAGGCTCACCTCACATATTCCTCTTCCCTGAAGTCTTCCCTAAGCCAAGTGGAAGTAATTTTTCCCTTTTCTGTACTCTCATAACCCTAATTTGTAACTCACTATTTTTCACCTTAAATTACAATTCTTAAGGGGCTGGCCCCGTGGCCGAGTGGTTAAGTTCGCGCGCTCTGCTGCAAGCAGCCCAGTATTTCGTTGGTTCGAATCCTGGGCACGGACATGGCACTGCTCATCAGACCACGCTGAGGCAGCGTCCCACATGCCACAACTAGAAGGACCCACAACGAAGAATATACAACTATGTACCAGGGGGCTTTGGGGAGAAAAAGGAAAAAAAATAAAATCTTTAAAGAAAAATAAAATAAAATTACAATTCCTGAACACATTTTACCTCTCAGCCTAGACTACAAACTCCTGGAGGGTAGAATATGAATCTTTATAACACCGACACCAAAGCGTGTAGCACATATTAGGAAATAAATAAATATTTCTTTGATTAATTCTGAAGGAAGAAACTGTAGAACTTGGTGCAGATTGGGAAAAAAATTTAAAAAGAAAGGAATAAAAAGAACTTGACAGGTTTCAGGCCCGCCAAGTGGAAGGAAAATAGTGACATTGGCAGGGATGGTGACTCTGACAGTGAAAGGTGACTGGAGAGTTTTAGGTGACAATAAGACATCTAAATGGAAATGGCCACCAGGTAACTAGAAATATGAGACTGGAACTCAGGTGAAATGTCAACACGGGAGCATAGATGTAAGAGACAAAGCTCTGAGACTATGTATAATCCCCAATGAATGAAGTGGAGAAAGAGAAAATTTCTTAAGAACCTGAGCCTTAAGAAATAGGACAGAAAACAAAGAATCTGCGATCAAAGAGTAAGAGACAAGAACTAACATTGTAAAGAGACTGGCATTTCCAGGAGGCAGGAGATGCCAACAGCGTGAAATATGGAGCCTAAGTCACTCACTGAATGAATGTTCACTGAACACCTACTGTGTGGCTGGCTCGGCTGGATGTGCTGAGATTCAGTGTTAAGCACAACAGAGTCCCTGAAGAGCTACAGTCCAGTGCGAAAGAACACAATGCCCAGACAAAAACAAAATATATCAGGTGGTGACCAAGTGCTACAAAGAAAAGATCAAATGGGGTAAGTGGTAGATGAAGACAGGAGTGTTGTCTTAGGATGGCTAGGAAAGGCCATCATGGAGGGGACATTTGAGCAGAATGCTGGATGAAGTGAGGGAGCAAGGCATGCACACATCTGGGAAAGTGTCCAGAAATATCCAGACAGGGGAGAGCATGGTGGCTTCCTTCTTGGTGCCTTAACCTGCTCTGGCAGGTGAGTGGTAAGAGCATGAGATGACGAAGGAGAGGCAGTGTGGAGATCTGAGGAGGGAGAGAAAGCCTGAAACAGCCACTGGCATCTGCTGGGCGGAAGCCCGTGACGGGTGAACAGAAACCATGCCAGGAAGAGGCAGAGGGGCTGCAGAAGGGGGCCAGTGAGAATCAGAAGGGAGACAGGTCTTTCTCCAGCAGGAACCCTGCTTCCAGGGAGCAATCCTTTCCTGGGTCACCACCTACCTCCAGAAAGAGCTGGCTCTTCCTGAGTGCCCAATTGGTCAACCAATTTTTGACTGCCACCATTTTGCCCACTCCACGACAGAGAGCTTCTGAGTAATCTTCAATTCATTTTCAGTCTTTTATTCATACAGTTCATTAGCAAATCCTGCTGCCCTTTCCTCTCTTGATATTTAGCCTTTCTACGCGTCTTTCTCTTTGAACTGTCACAGCCTGATGACAGACACTCATCACTTCCTGTGGGAACCTTAATCCTCCTCAGACTTCCTCATTCTAAATCTACCTAAACTTCTGCACTGACCCTCACCACCCCAGCCAGAATTATCTTTCCCTATTGGTATTGTTTTTATCGAACCATCATTTCCATTTTATTTTTCTTATCCTTCTTGGGCTGGGATTCAAACAACTTTCCACATCACTAAAGACATCCCCACTGTGGATCCTTTGTATCAAAGACCAGGGAGCTCTGCCTATCTTAGCCGCTACATTGTGTCCCTCCTCTCTGGCTTTCCGAACTTGTCACCCTCCTTGCCCCAAACCTGTTCTCAAGCTGTGCCACATGCTCAGCCACACCATCTGGGAAAACCAGCTGAATTGATCCAGTACAGGCCACAGGCCTCCCCGGCTCTATCTGGTCGTGTAACTTCCACCACTCCCTGCAGCTTCTTGTCAGTGCATTCATGTGTTCACCCTCACCAGTCACTCCCCGCTCTGGCATATAAATGTGACATTAGGGGACATGTGGCTACGTAGGGAGTGAGTCTATGGCTTTGGTTTGTGGACTCTAAGGATGGCTACTGCCGTAAGCTACTGCTTAGGGCCTTGATCTAATAACACAGGGAGACGAAAGCACTAATGAAACCAGGAAAAGCCTAGCACAATGATGTGCTCATATCTTTAAAAAAAAAAAAAAACAGCAAAAAATGCATTTCTACTTTAAAGCTTCGTTAAAGGCAGCAGCATGGCAAACCCAGTCATTACAGCAAACATGTACTGTGAGTCGATCAGCCTCCCATGCGCTGAAGTTACAGGAAAATCTGTTCCCTTCTCAACTCCCAAACCCCAATTCCCATCGCAAAACAGCAAAGTCATAGGCCAGGACCTGTGATTTTAGCCTTTCTCTGAAGAATCTCCTCCTGGCTCCTGACAGAGCTTGGCAGTCACCCTCTGGCTCCGTTCTTCAGAGGGAATGAACACATCAGCCTGTGAGCTAACTTGGCCTGAACACCACCCTTGAGACTCAGAATCCGCTGCAGAGGAGCGCAGGGGCGGGAGACGAGAGAAGGGAGACAGGGCGAGAACCCTCCGCAGCTGATTGCGGCGCGTGGAAGTACCAGGTCGGGAAGGAAGTCTTCGACAGCTGACGCCTCGAGTAGAAATGGAGAGCAGCCCACCCTCTGAGAGTCGCTGTCACTGAGGAAGGGCGAGCGGAAGCCCTGACCTTCCCCGCAGCTCCCGGGGGGCACTGCCTTCTGGCACTTTCTGAGCTCCTCCCCTCTCCCATCCTCTTGGCCTCAACCGTCTCTCCAGCGCGCACACACCCCACCCTCAGAGAACCTGATGGTATCCTGGGTGAACTCTCGGGTGAAAGCCCTAAAGGCAACCGAGAAGGCTTATAAAAAAGCAAATCCCAGTGATCTGTTTGGAGGGGAAAAAAGGGCAACGTTTTGAATAGCATCCTCAGCACTGATGGTGGTGAGCGGTGCAAATGAAACGAAATCTTCAGCCCTCAGTCCTGAGCTTCTCTACTGGAGCAAACAACAAGGAAATGTCTGTCTCGCCTTTGTTTGTTGGGAACTGGTAAGAATTCCCATCCCTGTTATTTTCTTTCTGTGCTCTGAGCCAAAGGCAAATCCTAAACCACGCGCTAGAGGTCGCTGTTTATCACAGTCCGATCTCACCTCCCAATCCGGGCGGGGAAGGCCGGGCGGCTCGCGTCTTCCCCGACCGGGGAGCAACCTGCAGGCTTTGGAGGAAGGAAAATCTGCTCGGTCACACCCAGGCCAGGTATGTCAGGGTGCATTGGCCTGCATGTCCGTTGCCCTTCATTACACAGACAGAAGTATAAGGGGGAGAAAAAGCAAATCGTCAAAGGTGCTTGGAATTAATTACAATTTGTTAAATACTGCATAATTTGTGACTTTTAAACACTGCCCATATCACTATCTTCCCCTCCCGACTACCCAGCAGTATCACTTCTTTCCAGGTGACCCATCAAGCGATTTGAGGAACGTACAAGAAGGACTTGAATAAAAGCCAAGGTTTGAATACAGACCATACCTGTAGCTAGCCACTACCACTGACGCCACAGGGTTGGTATCCTTCCCAGCTGGGTCTGTGCCCAGAATATAAAACAGCTAAGAAATAAGATGACAAAACAACACAGCTGATGACACTGTAAGCAATACACCCTCTCTTGATGCTGAGATTTCGAAAGATGCTACTCTAAGAGCAGGATTCCAATCGAAGGCCAATATTAATGAACCAGAGCTCACCTGGCTGACTTCTATTATTCCTTTCCTAATTCTCCTAATTCTGTCCACCTGTCCCTTCTTTAGTTCTAACTTTGGAAATTTGCAATTCCTTCAACACAGACCAATCCCAAAGGCAATATGGAGGCCAGAACTGGCATAAAAGTCAGCAGTATTATCCTTTCACGGCAAGTCACAAAACATTTATCTATCATTTGCTGCCTTTCCACTTCTGTCCTTGGCTCTGGATCCAAAGCAGAATCTAGATGGAGATGCAGAGTCGTTACACATGCAGACACTGATACAAGACAAGGTATAATTCAGTGCAAGGATCATGGCATGGACTCCAAGTCTTAGGGAAATTCCTAAAAGATAGAACCCAAAACTCTGATGTAGACTGGCAAAGGTTTCTTGGGGAAGAGCAAGGCTTACGCTGGTCTGCATTCCACCAGCAAGCGGGGGCTGGGAGAGCGTGGGGCGGAGGAGCAGCATAGCAGGGCCAGGGAAGCGGACGTGAGCGTGGCTGTTGTGAGGCGACTGGCCCACCTGCAGCCAAGATGCTGGTCTGGTCCCAGGCTGAGATGCTTTTGCTGACATGGAGAGGAAGAGGGCACCACAAGTGGCGTTAGAGCAGGAGGGACGTGATGCCAGTGCTGTTGGGGAGGAGTCTTGCTGTACACCTTTTTTATTGTGGTAAAATATACATAGCATAAAATGTAACATTTCCATCATTTTTCAGTGTGCAATTCACTTAGTATACCCACATTGTTGTGCAGCTCTCACCGCTCTCCATCTCCAAAACTTTTTCATCATCTCAAATGGAAACTCTGTCCCCATTGAACAATAGCTCCCCATTGCCTCCTCCCCCAGCCCTGATACCCTCCAGTCTATTTTCTGTCTCTCTGAATTTGCCTCTTCTAGGTACTGCATGAAGTGGAACCATGCGATATTTGTCCTTTTGTGTCTGGCTTATTTCACGTAGCAGAATGTCTTCAGGGTTCATCCACGTTGTAGCATGTGTCAGAACTTCATTCCTTTGTAAGGCTGACTAATAATCCATTGTCTGTGTACACTACATTTTATCTATTCCTCTATTGGAGAATGAGGTCCTTTCTACCTTTTGACTATCATGAATCATGTTGCTATGAACATTGGTATACAAGTCTCTTTTTGAGCCCTTGCTGTTAAGTTCTTTGGGGTATATCCCTAGGAGTGGAATTGCTGGATCTGTATGGTAATTCTGTGTTTAACTTATGACGAATCATTATATTGTTTTCCACCGTAGGTGCACCATTTTATATTCCCACCAGCAAAGCACAAGGATTCCAGTTTCTCCACATCCTCGCCAACACTTACTGTCATTTATTTATTGTTTTAGTAGCCGTCCTAGTGGATGTGAAGTGGTATCTCATGGTGATTTTGATTTGCATTTCCCTAATGATTAGTGATGTTGAACATCTTTCCACATGCTTATTGGCCATTTGTCTATCTTTGGAGAAATGTCTATTCAAGTCTTTTGCCCATTTCTGAATGACCGTACACTTTTGAGGCAGTATGATGTTTCTGTCCTGCCTTGGCCACTTCCCAGCTGTGTGACCCTGAGCTGGTTACATAATTTCTCTGTGCCTCCGTTCCTTCATCTGTAAGATAGAAATAATATTATCTCCCTCATAGGATTGTATGAGGATTAAGTGAATTCCTATCTGTAAAGCACTTTGAACAGCACCGTAGCAGACACCCAGTTAGAGTTATTGCTTCACGAGGTGACTTAGAGAGAAGAATGGCAGAGGATAGGGGGAGCAGATGGCAGACAGTGTCCTGCCACCAGTGTTGGTGAGAATGGCCTCAGAGATCCTCTAGTCCAACCCATTTAGATAGCAGGAAAGGAGAGAGAGAAAGAGCTAACCCAAGAGCCCAGTGACAAGAGGGACCCCTGAAGCCACCTCTCCAGAGTCCAAGTCCAGGACTTTCTCCCACACTGTCTCTCTCAGACTTGCGTTTCAGCCTGCAGCGTTTGATAATGTCCTCATGGGATATGACTTGAACATCTTCAAAACCACCTTGACATCCTCTTATTGGCATCGCAAGCTTGTATCAAGGGGCCTGCAAAAGTTGTCAGTTCTGAGGATCAGAGGGGGCGCTGGTATGAGCACGAGGCAGTGTTGCCTCCAAAATTCTCTTTTGGAGAAAAGGAGCCCCAGGCTCTCCTCCATGTCTGGGGCTCCCGTCTGTGTCCCGGGCTCCCCTCGGTGTCTGGAGCTGTCCTCAGTGTCCGGGGCTCCCCTCCGTGTCCTGGGCTCCCCTCCGTGTCCTGGGCTCTCCAGCTTTCAGTCAGCATCACAGTTCTTGATGACCTGCTCCCTCCTTTCTCTCCTACCTCCTCCACATGTGGGAGAGACCAGTTAGAGCAGAAGACTAGGGACCACGGGTCCCTCTCTCCTAGAGAGATGACTCTGGGGACCCCCACAAAAGGGCCTGGGAGTGCAGGCCTCACTCACTTCACACGATGTTCTTAATGAAAGGAACCCTGCTTACCTTTGTGTAACTCTGATTATTCTGTGCCTGCCAGCAGGAATTAAAATGCTAACTGCCTCCCAGCCCCGACAGTAGCAGGTGCCATAGAAATAAGTGGATAAATGGCCAGAAAATAAGCTGAGGTGTGCTGAAAGTTTTTACAGCACCTCAGAAACAGAACACCTGGTGTCTCTGGTGAATTGATACGACCTCTTCTCCTAAGGCCTGAAGCTGAATTCATTTCCAATTTCCCAAAGTGTCCTATCCCCGGCAGCAGACTCCATTAGGTTCAGCCTTGAGCAAACCCAGATGCAGGCATCTCTCCGAGGTGCGGCTCCGGTGACTTCTCCCGCCCACCGCCCCTGAACTACACAGCCTGCCTTCATCTCTGCCGAAGCCACGTGCCCCCTCTGTACGGTCTGCTTTCTGATGATTCATATCAAATTTCCTGTTTGGTTTCCTTTCTCGATGCATGGCCTCTGATGTTTTTACCCATCTTCTCGTGGGGCATCCGGCCCAAGAACGCTTATCGGACTTGTCAGTTTAGCAGCTGTACTTTACCCTCACCGCCCGGGTGGGAGAAGACGGTTCGCACATCTTAAAAATGTTTTGATTATTTCTTCTTCCCTCTACTTTCCCTCTTTTCTTCTATTTCCAATGATAGTGAGCTTTTATAGCCCCGAGGTCCTAGATACATTTTCCGTAATAGCATGTCCAGCGAGCACGAGAAGCTCTGATGGGCTCCATCAGCAAGGCCTTCTGTAGGCAGGAGGATGAGGCCAGGGAACCCGCAGCAAGAAGGGCGGCCCCCGAGGCCCTATTCGGCCATTTGGAGGAAGAAGACAGAGTTTTCGGGTTTGCCCAGCACAACAAGGTTGATTGATGCCACACGCAGAAGGCAGCTGTGAGCTGTGGTGTAAATCTGTGGTTTTCAAAGTCTGCTCCCCAGAGGTGTCGAGAGAGAGAGAGAGAGAGAGAGAGAACAGTAGAGAACTAGAAAGAAGCAGGCTCTGGGGCTCCTCCCTCGATCCAAGCAGAGCAGCTGAGTTTATATGTTTTAGACAGGCTTTTCCTTGGAAGAAGGGCTTCTCTGGCCCCAAACACACAAACCCACTAGTGTACTCAAAGGGTCACTGTCCTGGGAGGCAGGTCCTGGGTTCCAACATAACTCCATGGCCTTTGGCAAGACAGTGAGCTTTTTGGGGTCTCCCTGCCACATCTCAAACTGAGAGGCTTGGACTAGGAGAGGTCCAAGGCCCTTCCAGTTCGATGATCCCCTCTTGAATGTTATTTGTAACCTTTAGATGGCTGTCGGTTCCGGGTCAGAAAGATGTGGGACTAAATTCCAGCTCTGCCCCTCGCAGCTCTGTGACCTAGGAAGGAGCCTTCTCCTGCTCGAATTTCACCTTCACCTGTAATCACTGATCATATTAACGACCTTGCAAAGTGGTTGTGATGATTAAAAATAATGCATAGAACTTTTCTCAGCCCGAAGTAGTTCAGTAAAGGGTACCTATGACCTACCATGATTTTCATGCTTTACCCTAACTCAGCCGTCCTGGTGGTGGAAATTTAACCTATGGGTATTTGAGTGCAAGTTCACCAAGATATTCATACAAGGATATTTATAATGGCAAGATTTGTAATACCAACAAAAAGAGGGGGAAGGGAGCAAATAGAATGTGTCCATCAATCAGGAACTCATTGAATGAATAAATCGTGGATTATGGCTTTCTGCATGTTTGTATTTTGTGACCATGGATAGGTTTGTTTACTGATCTGTCTTATCAAAAATTAGATTATAACCTCTCCTTTTGTTTCCTTACCTCTTCATACATCTCTATATAAAAGGTAAATTCAACAAACGTTATTTTTAATGCAAACATTCCATGTTCTATACATATTTGTTAAAGAAATATTTACTGCGATGAGGCTGATGGTGCTGGCGAGAGTGGGTCACCTTCAGAGGGTGTAGGAGTCTCAGGATGTCTCCCAGGCCAGCTGTCAACAAGGCCCGGGCTCTTCAGATGGATTCCTCTGGCCACTCTTTTTTTCTGACCACATCTGCTCCACTTGATGAATTACTTGGTCCTTCCTGGGATCCCCTCCAAGTGAAATAACTCTCTGACCCTTGTTTTGATTTTTCTCTGTTTTACAGCAGAGAAACTAGGAGAAAGGAGAGTTTACAATTCTCCCCAGGTCTCGGAACGTTTAACCAAATGCTCAGCTGAACATCACCAGGGTTCTCTGAGGACATGAACCCAACTTTGCGGTTTTCAATGTAGATTTCTCAGCAGTTGGGTTTGAGGGCGAAGAGGCTCTATTCCCCAAGCAGATAATCTGTTCCACTTACAGAACACGGGGCTGCTGTCCTTATCCATAAAGCTCAGATCTTTGAGGTTTCTCTATCTCGTTCTTAAGATTTCTTTTCGTAACTACCTTTAAAATAAAATATTCATTTTTCAGGCATGCCAGTCAATGCTAACCAAATATTTTCATTATTCAGATTAAACACTCTGGCCAATACTAGTCCAAAGATGCAGGATTTCTGGCCTAGGAAATAAATTTGTAAGTAGGGTTGTTTGGTCCCCTTCTCACCTGTGAACATCCCACACACACGTCGAATGTCATACTGCTTCCTCTGGCTTCAGGGCCCCATATGACATCCTGCCATACCTCATTTCTTCTGAAGTGTGCCAAGCTCTGCACAACCTTTCCCTCTCCTTCCCCCAATACCCCTATCCCCCTCAAACTCCCCTACTCTCATACAGACTTGAATTTTCTCCCTCCTCGTGTAAACTTCGAGAGGAAAGTAAAGCTGATTCACTAATTTAGTTTATAGTGTGCATGACTGATGGCCTGATAATTTTCTCAGGGAAAGTAAAGGCTTTATCAGAGGCATTTAATGCAAATCTTGATCTTGCTGAGATTATAATTCTCCACAGTTTCTTCCCTCCATCCCTAACCCAGCCCAGAATTCGATGTTGGTCCACCATCCTATTATGGGAGGTGTCCTCCAGGCTGATTGGATTTCAGCTCATCAAGAAAAAGAGCAGCTTCTTTCCTGGTGGGCTGTTCACCTGTGATTCCAACCCCTTCCTACTTTGGGAATCACATATTCTTCACTTTCCTGCCTCCTTTTCTTCTCCTGTAGCCCAGAGCCCATAGGCCTTTATTCTCTCTCTTTTCATTTTTTGGGCATCTCATAGGCGTTCTTCTGCTTGGTATCAAGCCACTTCCCATATTTTCTCTTTCTAGTGGCCACTCAGATATCTGGAGGCAGATCACAGAGGGGCTCTACTCTTATGACCACAGGTCTCCCAGGGGCCAGTCTTCCGTGCAGAACCGTGCATCCCCAGGCTTGGGGAGGACCATGGAGAGAAAAGTAGCTAGGATTTGGGCTAAGAACTCCACCCATGAAATCCTGATTGCTGCCTGGTCCAGCGCCCCTGAGATGTACTGAGTGTGCTCTTAAGCAGTGTTAACTTTCCTCCTGCCTTCTGCCACTCTCTACCCTCAAGATTCCCCCTGCAAGGACCTCTGCCTCCTGGCTGTCCAGCAGCAACTCTAGTTACTTTGTTGTGTTTCTCTGAATCACAGTCTTTCTCTGAATCACAGTCTAGAGGTGGGTCTTTCTCCCACCATTGTTAAAAAGACCTTTATTAAGTCAAAGTATGAGACAGTTGCCAGCCCTAGCGGTCTAGTGGTTAAGATCAGGCACTCTCACTGCAGTGGCCTGGGTTCATTTCCCGGTCAGGGAACCACAACACCCATCTATTGGTTGTCATACTGTGGCAGCTTTGTTTTGCTGTGATGCTGAAAGCTATGCCACCAGGATTTCCAATACCAGCAGCATCACCCATGGTGGACAGTTTTCTCAAAGCTTCCAGACTCAGACAGACTAGGAAGAAGGACCTGGCCACTCACTTCCCAAAACATTGGCCGTGATAACTTTATGAATAGCAGCAGAGCATGGTCTAACATAGTGCAGGAAGGTGAGAGGATGGGGTAAAAAGACCAGGCAGGGTTCAACTCTGCTGTGCACAGGGTCGCTAGGAGTTGGAATTGACTCCATAGCACTAACAACAACAAATGAGCAGTTGGGCCTACTTGGTGACTTGGAGCCACCAATGGAACCACTTTTTCATTTGAGTACAATTTTAATTTTATTACAATTTCTCTTCCCTTCGGAAGTTGGCATAAATCCTCTGGACCAGGAGATACTGTGGAATGCTGGCAGTGCAAAATATCAGCAAAACAACTTGTTGACAAGTCAAAGCTGAGTTTATTGCTCACAGCTGTAAAGGAGAGCACTTCTCCTCAGAGTCTTAGTAGCATCTCAGAGCGGGAAGGGCTAAGGAGACGTATTTACAGAGATTTTGACATCTGGCTTAAGACAAGTGTTTTAATGTGGGGGCATGGTGAGGACTGAGAAAGGTTCATGATATTATAATTTAGGATTGGTGGAGAAACAAGGCAAGGATTTTGAAGCAAGAGTTTCAAAGTGTCTTCGTGTGTAGACTGTTTTTTGATTTTTTTTTAATTAAAGAGTTGATAGGTCTTTCAGGAAGCTCCTGCAATGATCAGTAAAGTTATCTGTAACTTTCATCTCCTTGGGCAAGAGTTTCCCAGGATAATACAGTTATGGATGAAGACAATAGACTAGTAAAGTCAGGTGTAAACAGTAAGCTGTGTAGGAGTCTTGAGTCTCAGTAGTAATAAGACCCAATAATTCCAATAATGCTATCTTAATTATCTCCCTCTACTCTGATCTCATACAGTCAGCCCCACCCTTCCTGTACAGAATCTGCAGACCTAGAAGGTTCAACCCATTTCCTTCTCTCGTGGTGGTTCCTTCCTCCTCCAGTTCACTGTCTGCAAGGTAATGGACCCCTATTTTCATGCCCAGCTCAGCCACGCGCTCTGTCTCCTTGAAGCTCATCCAGATCTCACGCAAACAGAATTCCCTCCAGCCTTCTGGACAGGCCCTGACAGGCCTGCACTTACACACAGTAGGTGTGCAGCTCTACAACTTGCACAGACCGTTGAAGATTTTGTATAAGAAGCAAAATGTGAAATTTGGGCATGTTCTAAAGTGGCACCAAGTTTCAAAGTACCACAGAAAATAACTCTCATTCATTACTTTTATTACCAAAGGAAATAGGCAGCGATGGCCAGATGTCCACCAACATTTTTACTCTCCCTTACATAGTACAGTTATCGCTGAAAACTGGCAGTCCAGCCAGGGACCACTCCCAGTTTGCTTGCCTCTGAGTGCGGCCATGTGGCTGGTTCTCACTAAGAGGAGAGAAGCAGAAATGATATCTGACCTTCAAGGTCTGGCATTTTTTTTTTTTTTTTGAAGCATGCTTTTTTGGTGAGGAGGATTCCTTTGAGCTAACATCTGTTGTCAATCTTCCTCTTTTTTTTCTCCCGGAAGCCCCCTACATAGTTGTATATCCTAGTTGTACACTGCCTAGTTCTTTTATGTGGGACACTGCCTCAGCATGGCTTGATAAAGCAGTGTGTAGGTCTGTGCCCAGGATCTGAACTGGCAAACCCTAGGCCACCAAAGCGGAGCACGTGAACCTAACCACTACACCACCAGGCCAGCCCCCTAGGTCAGGGCTTTTAAGAAGTAGGTGTACCTTCTTCATATTCTCCTTACCCTTCTGCTAGCTTGATGCAGATGATGGTAAGGCCCAGAGAATATCAGGCAAGACAGAAGAAGTCTGGGTCTCAGGATCATCAAATAGGGGAGAGCCACCAGCCATGCAGGAAATGAGGGAGAAATAAACTCCTATTATGTTAACCACGAAAAAGTGTTTGGTCAATCTATTACAGCAGCTAATACTGTAGTAAATACTAGCTAATACTAGGAAGTAAAATGATAATAATACTCCCATGGGGAGTCAGAAGAAAATGATCCCCGTCATTGTTTTGAACTGAAAAACCACACCACAGTGAAGAACAGGGAGTCCAAGCTTTGGGTGACCTTGATGGAAAACCAGAACAAATTAACTTGGCTTTTGGCATATTAATAAAGTGGCAGGTATTTATAGAATATATCATTAGCTGATCATCCTTTGAGAACCAGTTTGCTTTTTGGGAAAGGTTTTGGCAGCTGTGAATAGGCGGTTAGTACCCATTGTTTCCCTGCTTATAGTAATAAACTGAGATGATGCTAATTTATGTACTTTGGATGGAAAGAAAGATAGGAACAAAGTCACATTTGAGCCAGAGTTCTCTCAATGCCCAGGCCATCCTTCCTGGAGCTGAGTTTGCTGCAGAATCAGGAGAATAACCTCTCCCAGTGCCCTTCTATTAAATACCCCTGTGGCCTGGAAGAACGAATGCCCTGTGACAAAGGAGCCCTCACTTTCAAGGACCGTCCTGCAATTTTGCCTTCCTAAGTGTAGGTGTTCAGCCTAAGTCAAAGGAAAAAAATAGAAGATGCCCACAAGGCTAGGTGAGAGCCCTCTGCTCCCTATGTTCCTATCGTGTTACAGAGGAAAACGTGTTGATCGAGGTACGAAATCCACGCTAGGTTGCTGGGCCAACCACTCTAAGAGGGCTCAGTCATGTTGATTTGCAGGGAGCCCCAGACCAAGAACTTCGCTGCTGTGCGTGCACCAACGCTGAGCAGTATGTTCTAATCCCAACTCTATCTCTGCAACCTTATGATCCCAGCAAGGCACCAGACCACCTTCTCCACCTGGCCCCCATCTTCTGTAGAATACGAGTGATAACATCGGCCAGTTTCATTGGGGAGAGGTAGTTAATAGATATTAAATGATTACAGACTGTAAATATGAGAGAAATACAGAGCACTATATATAAACGCAACATCCATGCTAATTAGCCTCGATGCTGGGACAATTCTTCCTACCACAAGGCGAAAAGAATCCAGTGGATTAAAAAAAAAAACATTGTGTTTTTAATTTTCCTTTCTCAGTAAAACTTTTTCAATGGAAAAAAAAAATGTAGCATTTGGCTCATCTGCCCGGAGTACAAAAGGATTCCACAGGCAAATAATGTCATTTACAGAAGCTGTCCAGCTCACACCTGCTCACTCGTTAGTAAGAATGTGCGAGCTCCCTAGCAAACTGGTTTTGTGACATTCTCTTTTAGGAAGTCACGTGGGCACCCTTGGCACGTTTACACGTGTGAGTCCTGGCTTGGGTGGAGTTACTTGTGGGCAAGGCTCACATGAAAGCAAAGGAAGGATTGGTTTTTTGAGGTTTAGATGGGAGCGAGGAGAGAAGTTGGCTTTGGGGGCTGGAAGGCTTGGAGACCTGACAGACTCAGCACAAGGTGCTATTTTTAGATGGTAGTTCTTCAACCTTCTTGACAATGTCAAGTAAAATAAGACCCTAAAGGAAGGAGCCTGATTCAACCATCAAATGCAGTAGAGAATAATTATTACATCTCTTCTTCCTGGCCACCTTTACTCAGCTAGTTTTACCTCTTAACTTCCGGGTAGTGGTTCACATTTCAGTACTTGAGGAGCATAGGGAATGTCTTTGGATTTTATTATTTCTCATGAGATTTTAAAATAGATATATCTAAATTTGTTTTGGGTTCAAGTGTACTTTTTGTTTTAAAGTTTCCAAATAAAAATACCGTCGAAATTTAGATGACCTGAGGGCTTATGAAATCAGAGGGAAGCATCACCTCAATTTGATTTTGTGGTAGGGTCCCCTCACCTCCTGAGCTGTGGCATTCTCCCCTCACCTCCTGAGCTGTGGTGTTCTCCTCTCACCTCCTGAGATGTGG